>NC_087561.1:20381069-20494695 GCF_036250125.1 Pseudopipra pipra | reverse complement strand
CGAGGGCTCTGGGGCCCGCCGGGGCTCCGGCCACGGGCCCGCTCCGGCCGCGGGGAGCCGGGGCCCTGCCGGGGCAGGGAAGAACGGGGGCAGCCGTTCCCTCGTTCCTCCCACGCTCCGGGCCCCCGAGCAGAGCTGCCCGTCTGTCCCCGTGTCCCTTTGTCTGTCCTCAGGCGGCCCCAGGAGCTGGCACTGACCGTGCCGCGGCTCGGGCACAGGCTGCTCCCAGCTCTGCCTGCGGAACTTCGGCAATTACCCACAGCAGTTCTTTGCCCCGCCATCCATAAGGTGCAGCTCAGCTGACACCTGCCAGGTGAGACCTGAGGCTCTCCTTCCTCTCCCCCGCTTCCTCGGCAACTCGCACCCTCCCGGGGCAAACCCTCTGCTTTTTCAAAATCCCGTTGAAACATTTCCTCTTTATTTGCAGACGGGGAAGGCCCTGCCTGGGAGGGAAACGGCTACAGGGGAGGAAACCAAGAAATGCTCCAACCGGACGGTGCTGCGCGAGTCAAAAGAGGGGCAAGACCGCAGAGAAATACAGTCAGGAAATGCGCTTTTATTCAGTCGCTGCAGGAGCCCTTCGCAGGCACGGGCCGGAGGGAGCGCGGTTGACTGGGCTGTGCCCGGCTGGGGACGGGCACCAATTCATCACTGCCCTGCTCAGGGAGGTTTTCCGGCCGTGTCCGGGCTTCACCCAACGGCTGCAAAGGTGCTCGTGCGACAACCGAGCTCATTTGCAGGGATAAAGGAGCCAAACGAGTCCGGAGGAATCCCTCGCTCCGAGGCAAAGGCGTCGGTCGAGTGTCGCCGCCTGGTCCCGCCTGCGGGGGGGGCGTCTCCTCCAGGTGAGCCTTCGGAACCCAAAATGCCGGGGGGGGCTCAGGTCGGGGCTGCTTTTCGGGCCCGGAGTTGGACGGAGCCCTCGGCGGCTCCTGCTTCCCGCCAGGAACGTTCTCGGGGCTCCCTGGGCAGTCCCAGCTGGGCAGGGAACGCGGGCCGGGAGGAGGCCGGAGCGACAGACAGACAGCGACCCAGCCCTGCTTGGGCTTCCTATTGCCAGGGGATGGGGGAGCTGTGCCCTGGAGCTGTGCCCTACAGCCCCCGTGGGGTGGGCACGGGGAAAGGGCTGCCCGCGGCTCCTCAGCCGGATGTGCATCCCTTTCCTCGGGGAAAAGAACTCCCCGGGGCCACTCCCGAGGCTCCGAAGGGACAGCGGCTTCCCGCCCGGACAGACGTCCTCGCCCGTGCTCAGGGGCTGCCTCGCCCCGGGCCGGGAGCGCGTCCGGCCCCCGCCTTCTCCTGGGCCAACACATCCCCTGGAGCCCGGCCCGGGGCGGAAAACCGGCCGAATTCCAGGGAACTCGCTCAAGTCCCCCCAGGGACACCAGCGGGGCCGGGGGAGGAGGGTTAGAAACAGCAAAGTCGGTGGAAAATCAACCTGTCCTTGTCCCGATCCCGCTGAGCAAACCTGGAACCGTGGCTGCTTCCTGGCAAACCTGACGCTAAAGCGGCAGCTCTGCAAGGGAAGATCCGGGCTCCAGGAGGCACTGGGAGGCTGTTCCAGCAGGAATTCGGCATGGAATTGCGGGCTGTAGGGAGAATTCATCCAAACCTGCAAAGCTGAGACCGGAACCCGAACCTGGGCCCCACAAAGAGAACAATCTTTGTGCTGCCCTGTTGGCCAAAGCCCCTGCACTGAGAGATCTTGGCAGCCTGAGGGAGGGCATTCTCTGCATCCCGGCAACCAGCATCTCCCAAGGGGACAATCCAAGTCCCAACCAATTCCTTTTGCCTTTCCACAGGGACACTGACCCTTATTTGGTCCTGCTCTCCCACGGTTCATTTTGGGGGAGTTTGGGTTTGTGCTGGTTTACGTTCCACAACTCCCCCCACAGCTGGAGATTTGGGGTTGTGCTTCTCTACTCCCAGCAGGTTCCCTAAGGAGCCAGATACTCCAACAATCCCCTCGTTTGACTTTCTAGGTGAATTGTGCACAAACCAGTCCCCCATTCCCTAGCCAGGCTGTAAGTGCTCGTGCCCTTGGCACAGGTGGCTCTGGCTGGGCAGGAACTGAGAGCAGGACACGGGGCAGAGTGGATCAGCTGCCCAGGGACCCTCCAGCAAATGAAGTTACGGGATCCTCATTCCAATCAACGGAACACATTCTGTCTCTGGCAGGAGCCGGGAGCCAAAGCAGATCCCACCTGTCCAGGCTGGGGGGCAGCAGTTGGATCCACTCTGGGGGAAAGCCCCTGTGCCTGCCTGGAGCTCTGACTCTGTTTGTCCTGCCCGCTCCTGACCAGTGTCAGGGGCCCTGGGAGGGATTCAGAATCCAAAGAAACCCCAAATCCTACCGAGGGACTCATCCAAAGGAAGAAAGCCATTCTTGTCATAAAAAGCTTAAAAAGCTGTTAAAAGTTCTAGGACAGCAATACTGGGATTCCTGGGAAACTTAGTAGTGTCTCGGTTCCATTTCAATGTATCTTTAGTCCCACAATGAGCAGCTTGGAGAACTTCCCCTGGGATTTGGAGGCTGAGCAGGGTTTGCTATGGATTGCCCGGCACCTCTGGCCCCAGCTGGTGCAAACACAACTTGGGCCAATGATCTGTGCCTACTGTGTCCCTGTGGACAGTGCCAGGCTGGGCACAGGCACACGCAGCTGGCAGCACTCTCTGCCCCAAACAGCCTCGGGGGGCAGCGCAGCCCCGGGGATCGAGGGGGGCTGGAGGCGGCCCAGGAAAGGCCCCCCCGCTCCCCCCGGGGCAGCTCCACAGCCCCCCTGCCCTCTCTGCCACGGGGGCCCCGCTGCTCCCCCGGCTGGCACAGAGCCCCCTGCCCATGGCTGGCAAACCAGGGCCAGGGCTCGGCCTCACTGCAGCCGCCCCACACAGGAGCAACTCAGGGCTCAGCCCAACATTTCCCTACTGGGCCACTGCAGGGACCCTCAGTTTACCTCAACACATTCCTTCTCTTCCCAGCAGATCACCTGAACTTTAACACCCACAGTTTTCTGTGTCTCTCACCACTCATCACCTCAGGTTACCTCAGTGTGTTCATTCCCTGCCCTGGAGAGAATCAACCTCCTTTTTAACCCCCAAACTTTCCCCTTCCAGCCCACTCCTGGTTACCTCTTCTTGAACACAAAAGAGTCATTCTCTCCCCTAGAGATTACCTTCTTTTTAACCCCCAGAGTCTTCCCTACCTGCACACTCCTGATTACCTCTGTTGGACCTCCAAATATTCATTCTCTGCCCTGCAGATTTGCTCAAGTTTCACCCTCAGAAATTCCTCTGCCTCTCCCCTACTGACTGCCTCACTTTGTTCCAAAATGTTCCTTCTCTCTGCTGCACATTGCCACAGATTTGACCCCCACAACTTTCCCTACAAGTCCTCCACGGAGTACATCATGTTCACCTCTCAATATTCATTCTCTACCATGCAGATTACCTCAGATATTGCCCCCCCAATTTTCCCTACGAGTCCACAACTGATTACCCCAGTTTACCTCAGGATGTACATTCTCTGCTCCACATGACCTCAAATTTTACAAACAGAATTTTTCCCTACCTGCCAAACACTGACTGCCTCACTTTAACCCAAGGTATTCATTCTCTCTGCTACAGATTTTACTCCCAAAATTCTCCTTACCTACCCACATGTAATCACCTGTTCTGTACAAATACATGTTCATTCTCTACCCTGTGGGCTACCCCAGTTTACCCTAAAACACTTCCCAACTGTCCACCACTGAGTACCTCATTTATCCTTCAAAATACTCAGTCTCTGCCCTGGACGTTACCTCAAGTTTTACCCCCAAAGGTTTCCCCCCGTCCTGCCCACTGCTGACTGCCTCAGTGTCCATCAGGAGGTACATCCTCTCTGCTACAGGTGACCTGAAATTTTACAAACACAAATTTTCCCTACCTGCCCACCACTGACTGCCTCACTTTATCTCTAAATGGTCCTTCTGTTCTCTACAGATGAGATCAACTCTTACACCCAACATTTCCCTTCCTCTACATCACCCATTTTCTCTTCCTGACGCCCCAAATTTCCATTCCATCCCTACACATTCCCTGAGTGTTTCCCTCCCAAGCATCCTTCCCTTCTTCCCTGTTTAATAACTCACACTCCAGCCCCAGGCTCTCCGCTCCCCCCTCAGTGGGACCCCTCCAAAATGCCACCTCCCTCCCCTCTGCAGCACCTCACCTTTTCCTTCAGAAACAGTTGCTGGGTCCCCTCGAAATTATCCCAAGTCTGCAGCTACAAATGTCACCTCTGTCCCTGCCATGTTATCCCAGGTTTCCCCAGCTGGGAGCTGCAAGGAATTCAGGCCAGTGAATGGACATCAGGGAACAGCTGTACATGCAAAGGCAGAAAGAGAACATCTGTCAGCAAAAGGCACAAAGAAGGGGACAGGCTTCAGAAAACATTTCTGCAATCTAATGAAGAACTCTTTCCAGTTTCCCAGGGAGAAGAACAGGAACTCACAGCCACCAAGGCCTGACAGTCCCCTGCAGCCAGAGCTCAGCACACACCCAGAGAGGCAATTCCAGCATCTAAAAGAAAAAAAAAAAAAGAAGAAAAAAGTGATTTATTTTGTTTTAAAATTATTTTAAGTTGTTCAAAGCAAAGCAAGCCTTGCTCTGGTTTCAGCTGGGTGAACAGTAAGCGGTGGGCACAGGGCACGTCATTAATGCCCAGGAGATGGTGCTTTGTGGGGGAAGAGCAGCTGATGGAGTTGCCCAGTCCAATTCCTGCCCCAGGCCTGACTGGCCCAGGACAAACCCTCTGGCAGGCAGTGGTTTTGTTCCCTCTAATGGTCAGTGCCCCGTGTGTCCCTGTGGGCAGTGCCAGGCTGGGCACAGGCACACGGAGCTGGCAGCACTCTCTGCTCCAAAGACACTTCTGGGCTCCTTGGCAAACTGCCTCTGACACTTGGTTTTCTCCAGAAGAAATTAAGGAATTGCTCATGGCAGTTTGGAGATGAAGTTATCCCAAAGGCAAGGAAAGAACAAATATTCCTGTCAGAGCCCTCGGGATCTGCTGGGCTGAATTGGGAAGGGCCCATTATCTGCAGAGCAAATACAGGACAACCTCAAACACAAAGCCCAGACTGTCAAGGGGGGCGTGAAAGCACCACTGGGACAAAACTCCACTCTCCTGATTCTTTTCAGGGACTGCTCCAACCCAGCTCTGAAGCTGCCAAGCCCAAACTGTCCCCAGCGCTCTGGAACAACAGGATCTTCCCAGGGATGATGCATTGGAAGCACAGCCCTCATTCTCACCCTCCACACGCTCCCAGGCTCCCCCCAAATTCAGGACAAGGGGCCAAAGGCCACTCGGGCCGGGGCTCTCTCTGCCTCTGCGGGCTCAGGGACTGCAGCCACCAGGGCCCTCCAGCACGGACAGCCTGGACCCAGAGCAGATCCCTGGGCATTAGCAGCGTCCTGGGCACACCTGGAGACAGAAACCATCAGCCTCTGGGACAGTACTTCATTGCCAGCACACACAGCCTGCCACATTTAGGGGGGCAGCTCTGGGACCACAAAGCCCAGTCTGACCCAGTTCTCCTGGGCACCAACACGGACTCCACAAACCCACAGGAATGAGAATGTTCTGCTGCTTTGACAAACTTCAGCCCAGCTTTGCAAACCTCAGTCCCTGCAGCTCCTGCTCTCCAGAGCCCCGTTCAGGGCTGGCTCCAGTTCCCTGGAGAACCTGCCCCAGCCCCACTCTGGGCCAGCCTGAGCAGAAGCCACTGGGCTGCACAAGGAAGAACCCTCCCCTGGCTGCTGCAGCTGGAGGGAGATCCAGCTCCCAATGGAATGCTGGCAACAGCCTCCCAGAGGGTCTCTCCCCAGCCCTTGGCAGTGGCTCAGGATGGCAGCAGCTCCAGTGCCAGCTCGGTCCCTGCACGAGTCCTTGTCCCAGCCCTGCCACACGGACACCCACGGGAGACACCCACGGGCACACAGGCCTTGCTTGCACAATTCCTCACCCACAGCTGAGGGAAAGCCACAATATTAAGAAATACCCTGGGTTGAGAGCACTCATCACTCCAGTCCATCAGGACTTGGAGGCAGTTGGGTAGGCAACAGACCCAAATTCTAATCCTACCTCTACATTTCTAACAGGTTCTCTTAGAACGATCCTGGACAGGAACTCAGACAACAGAACCCATAGACTGCACAAGCAATAACAGAAGGTTTGCCATGAAGAACAGGAGTTCCTTGTTTTCCTTAACACTCTGGGACTGTAGGACCCAATCTTTGCAACCAAGGGACACCAGAGATGTGATTAATACTTAAACCTCTCCCCCGTGGTTCTGTCTCAGAGAACTGGGCCAGCCCCGAGCTACTCCCAGGTGCCTGCAGTGCTTTGGGGAGGGGCAGGACAATGTCCCACTTCTGCTTGGAAACATTCCAGATGAGGAAAAGCCTCTTCCCTTCTCTCTCTCTGACCCAGAACCAAAGCAGTCCTGTAGGACAACACGGACTATGCACGGAAGGCCCGAGTCAGTGGGGGAAAAAGCCTAAACAAACCAAACCACCCCAAATTTCAAGATAAAAACATGCTGCTTCCTTAACAGGAGCACACCAAACTCATTGAAGCCAGAGAGGAAATTACAAACAAACAAATAAACAAACAAAAGACCCAAAAAGATGCTTTGCAGTGATACATTCCCTGGTTGATCATTCCAAAGGAAATTCTCCACAGATCAGAAGCAAGTACCAACACTTGCTTGTCCTCTGTTGAAAATTAATGACTTGAGGGGCTGGACATGTCCAGTGAGGGTTCAGGGGTCTGGTGGGTCCTTTATGGCTGATCCCGACCGGCCCAGGCCAAACCCAACCACCCCATGGCTGCTCCATCCCAAACCTGGGGACAACATTCAGACAGTTTGGAAATACTCCCCTTCCCTGCTACTCCGTCCTTCCTTACACACCCAGTGCCCAGGGAGCAAATGCCAACAGCAGGAGGAGAGAAACGTGTCCCTCTGACTTACCCCACCCCACGGGCAGCACCAGGAGCCCCCAGCCCGGCCGGCGGGGCTGCAGCCTCTTGCCTTTGGCTGCTCCCAGCCCAGGGCACTGGGCAGAGCTGGGCTGGAGCAGGGCTTTGGCCTGGCCTGGAAGAGAGGAGAACAAGGCAATTAAGGGCACTGGGCAAGTCAAAGGCTCCTGCCCTTCACCCTTCTCTTCAATTGCTCACTAAAGAGTTTGAGCCATGAAAAATCCAGGGGGGACAACAAAGGAAACGTGGCCTTTTCCAGCATCTTTATTCCTCTCTACTTCAGGCACTAAAAGGAGGCTCATCTTCCTCACTGCATTCCTTGCTCCATTGGAACAGAACCTTCTTCATTCCAAACCCCCCTTGGGAGTTAGTCAATCCTCTGCCATTGGACTTTGGGCAAAGGAAGAGACACCTGGGATGCTGGAGCCCAGGAAAGGAGGGAGAGGAAGCTGACAGGGAGAGGATTCAAGGCACTCCAGAACTCAGAAATATGTTCATGCCTTGCCAGCCCACCCCAATTCTGTGCCACCCACCTGAGCTGGGCAGGTGAGGCCAAGGCTCCCCTTCCTCCTGCCAGTCAGTGTCCCAGCACACGGATCCCCGTGCTGGGCAGCACTTGGAAAAACTTGGGAAAGGCAAAAGGAAAATGGCACTGCCTGTCAGAAAACAAGTGTCTGTGAACAAACCTGCTGGACAAATTTAATCCCATCCCTCTGCTCCAATAAACACAGGGCAGGCAGGTCTCCCCAGCCCAGGGGAGAAGAGGAAGGAGAACTGCAGGAACACAGGCAGGCACAGGCAGCTCTTGGCACTTCTTCCCTGCAGACCTCTCTGCACTTGGGGCTCTTGGCACTTCATTTATAAAGAAGGGGGGGACAGCAGCCCAGGAATGCCCCTCAAAAACAGGGGCCTGGGCAGCTGGAGATAAGAGGAGGGGAGTTGTGAGGGGAGACACAGAGAGAGAACAGGAACAGGGGTTGTTTGGGAACAGGCTGTGTGTCCAGCAGGGAGGGGAACTGGAAACACGGGAGGCTGGAGGAAGGCAGGGGGGGAGCACGGGCCTGCCTTGGATGGATCCTTTTTCCCTTTGCTCAGGGGCCTCAACTCCACCCTCTCTGAGAGCAGCAGGGAACTGCTGCAGGGGAAGAGTTCATTTAGGCACAAGGCAGCGATGCAGCCACTGGGGCAGGGGAAGAGGGGACAGGAACTGAGAGCAACTGACACAAAAATGACACAATCACCACTGAAAGGGACTTTATTGAGCTGCAACACAAACACAGTCACAGCAGGCCAGGGCCAGAGGTGCCCACAGCACCACCAACACAGCAGCTGGGCTTGCAGGAACACCCTCTACTCAAGTTATGGAGCCAGGGGCTGACAGTTGGCATCCATCCTAAAGATGCACTCAGGCATCAGGGCCAAGTCCTGCCCACTCACTGCACAGTTCAGCCCCAGCAGCAGTGGCATTTTCTGCCTCTCCCTCCAATAGCATTTGGGACCCAACAGTTCAATGCTGGGGAATTTTAGCTTCATCAATGTTTTACAAAGTTGTGCTTCCTGAGAACTGGTGCATTTTTGAGTGTTCCTGACTCTTCCAGTGCTGCACTTGCCAGGATCCTTTGGACCTGGTGTTTTGCTGACAGACAGGGCACTCCAGGAAACAACTTCCCCCCAGTCATGGAAGAATAGGAACAGCTTAAACAAACCCAATCCAACACATGGGATACAGATTTCGGGGATACAAAAGGAAAGGAGCAAGGCATCCCATCCTGACTGCCCCAGAGACAGAACTGTGGCTCAGCAGCAATCCCTCCCCACGGCCCCCTCCCGCTCCCCCCCAGCCCACACGGCAGCCCCGGGGCAGCCGATCCCGCAGGCTCCGGCACTGGGACAATTCCTGCGGGTGCCTCCACCCCCGGGGAGGCTGCGGGGCGGCTCCAAGGGGGTCCCGCTGGCCAGGCTCTGCCCAACCAAGCCGGCTTTAGGCCAGGCCTGGCACTGGGGGGCCGTGGGCACGGGCAGGTTCCCGGGAGCTCCCCGTTGGCCACCCCTGGAGCGCTGGGCAGGCGCCCGGCGGGGCCAAGGGTGGAGGGCACGGAACAGCTGCACACACCTTGGCTGCCTTGGCCCAGCACACACTCACTGCACCTGCAGCCTTCAGCCAGGGCCCCTGAGCACACACAGCCCTCAGGGGCAGCAGCCCCGGGGCTCAATTCTCAGCCAACTTCTCATCCTTTCCTTTGGTCCTTTGAGCCCTGGGCAGGGCAGAGACATGGGAGAAGCACCTTCCTGTCATTGATCCCAGAGACAGCAACTCTGTTGTTCATAAAATCAGTACAATAATTACTGGGATTAGTGGATGGATTAAAGTGTTCCAAAACTTTGTAGCAGGTGGTGAGAATCCTGTAAATATGTCCCACCAGTGGGGAGCAGTGAGTTGTTCTAACCTGATGCCCAAAGGTCACTAATTGACCCCTATAGTTACTGTTTGCATTTGATGATCAAGTCAAGTCTTATTTCGAATTTGCAGGGCAATAATTTGCACTTACATACAAAAATCCCTGGTTTACTTACATTGAAGTGTGTTATTTTTCCAGCACGATATCAGTCGGTGCACTGCAGCAATTCAGGAGACAAAAGCCAGTTAATTTTTGCAATCCAGGATGGGAATACGGTCCTCCAGATCAGTTCATTGGTACCCATTAAGTCATTCTGTGCCTTATTTCTTTGTATTACAATATACACACTATGGCATGGACTACTTTTGCCTCCCCCTGTCATGACTCTGGCACGGGTTAGATGCTCCTGCTTTCCAAAAGTGCTTCCCACTCATAGATTTGGCTGACCCAGCAGTGAGCCATGCATGCTCCCTCTCTTCTCCCAGCACTTGCTCTGGGGCTTTTCCCCATTTCCCCAGTGATTTGTGCTCACTGTCCAGGGGATCTACACTTGTTGCTTCAACCACAGGGCCATTGGCAACTCCCTCCCGAGGCCTCGCTCCTGCCCCGACCCCTGCTCTGGCTCTGGCTTGGATCCACCATCTCCATTCCATGGGGCTGCCTTCCTGAGCAGGGCCTGGCCTGTGCACCCTGGAGGAGCTTTTTACCCAAGGCCTGATAGGGATTTCAGGCCCTCTTATCATTTGTTGTTCCCACTAAAGCCCAATAACGTACTCAGAGCCACTTCTCCAACAGGGTCTATCTTGGGCTGGCTTCCAGTAACTTCCTATTCCCAAATCCTAAGGGCACTTCCTTCCTACCTGGAACAGTTCGTTGGGATACATGCCCGGAATAAAGACAAGTGCCACAAACATTCAAACACACGAAATATCTTTATTGCAGTGAGAATCAAAAAGTTAAAAAGGATACAAATGAACGACCTTATCATGTGGCATTAAAACAAATACTAAGAACAGCATTCAATACAGTATAATATTAACTAGTAAAAAGGGAGTCAAAGGGATACCAAAAAGGATCTTAACACAATATTATGGGTAACTATTGACATGATATTTGGTTAGTAAAAGGGGACATTAAAGGGAAAATATTATGAATACTAAATAAAGGGTATTAAAGGAACACTAAAGGATATTTAAAGTCTTCCTTCTCGGTGGCTTCCCATCACTAAACTGTGCCCACCCCCACAGCCAGGCAGGGCTGTCAGGATCTGCAGCAGCTGGTCGGTGCCCATCCCTTAGCGGGCGTCCCCGCGGAGCAACACAGGCTCGGGGGCAGGATGAGGATCGCTCAGCTCAGCAGTCCTCACAGCCCATTTGATCAGCTCCACATTACACCACGTAGGGCCAGGACGCAGTGTAAGGGGAGGCCTGAATGGCAGCCAAACCCCGCCTGATCATTGCCTGGTGGCAACAGTCTGGGCCTGCCCTACTTGTAGGGCAAGGGGCCAGCGACCCCTGCCCACATCATCTTCCTCTCACCATCATCTTTCTCACCTCTATGGATGACCTCTACCCTTGTGTTTCAAGGGGAGAGGTATCTATCTGGCAAGCTGTAGCAGAACCAAGGAGGAACTCAGCTCTCATAACAGGGGATATCAGGCTGACTTGCTGAAAAGCACAATGGACCTTACAATTAGCTTGTGCCATCAAGTTCCATTGTACCATACTCGAGCCGGTTTCACATCCTAATAGGATTTCTTTCTCACGCCTCTATGCTCCATTGATCATCTCATTCAAAAGTTCCCCCCTTACATTACCCTACTTCTGCCAGAGGCTCCAAGTGGCATCATTAGCACTGGCAGGAACCTTTAGTTCCCCCTCTCTGGCTCGTATTGGCCACAGGTCCGGAGCCTGTTGAATTGCTCCCTGAGCTGTTTCAAACCCTCCTGGCTGCTCATTTCCCACTCAAACTCACACTTCTGCCCTGGGACTTTATGGCACGGGCCAAGGATTGGTCCCAAAGGAGGACCTTCTGGTCACCAAAAGCCAAACAAACCAGTAAACTGCTGGGCTTCCACCTTGCTCTGGGGGTGACAAAGCCTGAAGTCACTTGCCTAGTCCTGGGCAACACTTCCTGGGGACCACAACGCCACTGAGTTCCTAAAAATATCACAGGTTGGGGAGGGGCTTGAATTCTGTCTGGATTAACTCCCCCCCTTTCTTTCCACGTGCTGCACTACTCACTCTAATGGTGCTTGTACTCCCTGAACCATTCCCTCACCCATCCAACCATCCCTTGTCCCCTCTCTGACAAGGACAGTGGCTCCAGGTGTTCTGCCACACTCCCAGGGCAGAGGGTGGGACTGTGCAGCCACCCTTGAGGGGGGGAAACGTGCCCAGGGAAAGGGAACTGCCCTCAGTGTTCCCCAGCACAAGGCAGCCCTTGGAAATATCCACTGCAATGGGACACTCAGGGACAGCAACAAGCACCTGCACAAGGGTGCTCTGGCACAGGACCAATTTTAAGCTCAGCTTTTCTCTGGACCACTTCACTTTGTTTGCCACCTCATCCTGCAGTCAAAACTTGCTGCCCTTGCAACCTTTTAGGGTGACCATAAATTAGAGGCCTCTGCTCCAGCACCCACAAGGGCCTGAACCGTCTGACAGGATCCATTTTTCCAGGGAATTCAAAGCTCCACCTGAGGACCATGGTCTTTTCTCACCCATCCCTGTGCTGGAGCTTGGCCTCTATCTCACTCTGCTTTCAGTTCTCTCCATGGTTGAACACTGGCAGCCCTGGCCCTGGGTGGAGCTCGGCATCCTGATCCCATCCCTCCTGGCCCCGGAACCGCTGGCTCAGCAATGGGGGGCCCTCCATTGCCAAGGGCACGGGCCCGGCGGGGCTCACGGGGGAGCAGGAGGGCGAAGGGTTCCAGCCCTCCTGCTACAACCTTCCACCACTACAGCCAACAGAGGAGCCTCCCCAGCCCTGCCTCCCAAGGCATCCTGAACTAACCCAGCCCAACTCCACAGGACAAACTGCTCCCTGTCTGCCCAGTCCAGTCTAATCCCAGGTCATGCAGAACAACTACTCAGGAGATCAGAGACTCCAGTCCATCTCTTCCGAGCACAGGTTTGGCAGAGTTTGGCAAATAGGGAAACTGAGGAATTCCCCAGTTTGTTTTTCCCACTTTAACCCCTGTCACACCAATCACCTTAACACTGCCAGTCCTTAATTCTCCCTCAGTTGGGTTAAGGACTGAGGAAGTTGGACCTGTGTCTGACCAGGACACGTGCAAACCAAATGCTGGGGACTGGAACACACACCTTGCACTCCTGCAGCTCTTACCATTACATTCAAGAGAAAACAGCCAATTGTACCATCACTGCTCGTTTCTTAATCCCAATCCCACACTGCTTTGGCACTTGGAGCACCACTTTTATCACCCAATTACAGCCCATTAGAGAGCTCCCTGTCTAGCATGGACAGCTACACCTGGGATACTCTCAGCAATGCCTGAATCCATTGCAGGGACCTTGCTTTGAGCTCCCCAGGGCCGGGCACCCCGAGGATCTCCCCGAATAATCCTTTCGGTGCGCGCTGGAGTCCTCGGGGTGCCCCAACCCGGGGGCACCAACAGCACTGTCCCTCCAGGGGGCCAATTTGGTCCCAAGGCTTCAATGGACAGCCCAAAAGGCATTTCCAGAGGCCTTCTTTGGAACCCACCAACGGGTACGGGGAGGAAGCCACAAGAAGGCCTCATTTATAAATGCAGGGGGATCTTGCCTGTGTCCCAGACCGGTCCGGGGATCTGAGGCCCTTCCCGAGAAAATCTCGGTGCCGGCGTGAAGGGCCAGAGATCCCTTGGAGCCACGGGAGAGCAGGCACAGAGTCCCTCCTGCAGGGCCAATTCTGCTGCCTGAACTCAGCTCTTCCAAGAAGCCTCTAAGATTCAGCTGGTGACTTTTAGAAGCCAGGCATTCCTTGCTTACAACACCCTGCCATGATCCCAGCCCCACGGGGGTCCTGGCAATCAGCTCCCAAAGGGCACACACAGGTATCTCCACTGCAGATGATGGGAGGGGTCAGCATTACATGAGGGTTCATCTTCCTTCCCTGCATTCCTGTTCCACATTCAGGACAATCCCCACACTTATCACCATACACACCTACCCTTAGAAGGTCTCTGAGGGGCTTCACCGAGGGCCTTCCCAGGTCTGCTCTGTCTGGAGCCCTCAAAGTCCTCAGTGCCTGCCTGAGGAACCTCAAGACAACTCACCTGCTTACACAGGCACTTGGTGCTGCTTGGCTGCTGCCTCACTTCCCTTCTTCCTTCTTTCTTCACCTCCCTTGGTTAGTCCCTTTAAATCCCTTGGCTCAGCTCTGTGCAGTTTCCAGGCTACATCCTACTGCAAAAAGGATTAGCTCTTGTTACATCTCAACACTCAGATATCATTCCCTCTTTATTCTTCACACTTGGCCATTAGGCCAGGGTCTCATTATTTAAAGCAGAGTTTGACTCCTCAGTGACAACAACAGCTACAGCCCTGAATCATAACACAGGCTGAGACACAAACACGGATGGGAACTCTGAAGGATCCACTTTGTTCTGCTCACCAATCAAAAGGAGCTTTCTTAACTCAGGAATAACAGACCCCAGGTCCTTTTTCTGCAACTTTAGCTGCTATAGATGTGACCCACAGGACCTGCAAAGGCCCTTCCCACTTCCCCTGCAGGGCTGGCAGTGCCACCACTCGACACGGCCCCAGTGGCTGGGCAGGAACGGAGGGGCTGGGGCGTCCAATCCATCGGCCCAGGCGGCACCAGGAGTTCCTGCAGTTCCTGAGGGGAGAGCCTCAAGACAACAAAGGATTATGGAGATCATTTTAAACTTCAATATGCATATCTCCGGGAATATGGGGACTTTGACAAGGCCTACTGGTGCAACAAGGACACACTCAAGGCTGTCTATTGAAAGCATCTACTAGCACTCAAAAGCTGTCACTGTCCTTCTTTCAGGGGCAACTCAGGAAACTCTCTTTGCCAAGAGCCTCCAGGAGGATTTCCAGCTTTTGGGGCTCTCTTTTACCTATTTTTCCCATCACTGTAGCTGGGACTATCACCTGCCCTACAGAGGGAACAGCCCACAACGTTCACTTGCAGGGATGCCATTAACTCAAAGTCCCTTGTCAGGGGGGTCACTGCACACCTTGTCCTTTGTTTGCCCTCCCCAGCAAAGATGCTTCCAACAGTTCTGACACATCTGGCACACCCAGAGCTCTCCTCAGGGAATGCTTTAGCTGCTTAAAGGCTGCCCTTGCACCATCTAGCCAAGGCAGCAAATGCTTACAGGCTGTTGGAAAAGTTGCCTTAACAGTCTTACCACACATCCAGAGGGAGCAATCCAGAGTCCACCCCGTCCTACCATTCCCAGAAAGGCAGTTCATGGGCTGTCTGGGGCTCAGGAGTCAAGTGGCTTCTCTTCTTCCTTTCCCCTTTCCAGATTTTCTCCTTCAAAGGCAAAGGTTTCTTGGCTTTCCTTGCTCAAGGAGATGCAGCAAAGGCCATCTTTTAAATCCAATACTGCAAACTCCTTGAGATTGTCATTCAAGGTGGTTCTCTCAGGTCCTGCACTCATCAATCATCTTGGCCATTGGTTCCTTGGCAGGTTCTTGCATTCACATCCTACAAGCAAACCAGGATGAGCCAATTTAGCTGTTACTGCAACCAATCCAAGCTGGCATTCTGATTTTAAAGGATACTGGCTTTGCCTTACCCATATAGATCCCACATTAGGGGTAATACCTACAGGTTCTGCCCTCTTCCACTCTCCTGCAGTTCCACTGGCCCACACCACAGGAACAACTGCAGCTGCCACTTCAGTCGGGACCTTGCTGCTGACAGGAGTTATTCCCGGTACAACAAGAGCTGCTGCTCTGACACATTTAGTTCCAGCAATTACAGTTTCAATATCCCCAGTTTTCAATTTCATTTCTGCCTCAACTTTTCCACTCAATCTCTTGCTAGCACAGGTTTGGCTGAGTTTGGCAAATAGGGAAACTGAGGAATTACGCAATGTTTTCCCAATTTAACCCCTGTCACACCAATCACCTTATCACTGCCAGTCCTTAATTCTCCTTCTCTTGTGTTAAGGACTGAGGAAGTTGGACCTGTGTCTGACCAGGACACGTGCAAACCAAATGCTGGGGACTGGAACACACACCTTGCACTCCTGCAGCTCTTACCATTACATTCAAGAGAAAACAGCCAATTGTACCATCACTGCTCGTTTCTTAATCCCAATCCCACACTGCTTTGGCACTTGGAGCACCACTTTTATCACCCAATTACAGCCCATTAGAGAGCTCCCTGTCTAGCATGGACAGCTACACCTGGGATACTCTCAGCAATGCCTGAATCCATGGCAGGGACCTTGCTTTGAGCTCCCCAGGGCCGGGCACCCCGAGGATCTCCCCGAATAATCCTTTCGGTGCGCGCTGGAGTCCTCGGGGTGCCCCAACCCGGGGGGCACCAACAGCACTGTCCCTCCAGGGGCCCAATTTGGTCCTAAACTGCAGGGAGATCTTGCCTGTGTCCCAGACCGGTCCGGGGATCTGAGGCCCTTCCCGAGAAAATCTTGGTGCCGGCGTGAAGGGCCAGAGATCCCTTGGAGCCACGGGAGAGCAGGCACAGAGTCCCTCCTGCAGGGCCAATTCTGCTGCCTGAACTCAGCTCTTCCAAGAAGCCTCTAAGATTCAGCTGGTGAGGTTTAGAAGCCAGGTATTGCTACACACTATGAGATATTTTAAAAGCTTACTGAGTGAAAAAACATCAAGCTTTTATCAGTGACATCTGATCTCAAACAGACAGCTCCTTTCTCCTTTCAGTACAAAATTATTTTCATGGAATCATTTCATAGGAAGTGCCCAGGAACCCCAGACTGTGCTTTCCATAACAGAAAATAAACAGAGGGAAGGAGCTTTGCACGAGTGTAACATACTCCAGAACACACCTGACTTTAGTTTTACTCTTGATGTTCAAATAGAGCAGAAGACAAAAACACCAGCAGGAGAGCTGGCACATTACCCATGGTACCCTGAAAGTCCACCTTAAGAGAGCTGGAGAAAAATCGCAGTTGTGCCAGTCCCTTTTGCCTGCAGATGGCTGGGGATCCTCTCCATCCACCTCATGCTCTCCCAACAGCAGAAAGGGTGACCTCGGGGACATGGTGGCACTCCACATCCTGCTGAGAGAGCAAGGAAACCTTTAGCATAAAGGGGAGTTGGAATCTAAAACTTCCTTTCCTGGGAGCTTTGTGAAGCCTGCAACCAAGAGGGGGAAAATTTGCATCTCCTTTGGTGCAGGTGTCAACAGAGGCCAACAGAGCTTGCACCTTTTTCAGACAACTGTGCCCCTTTTGGCTCCCTGGCAGCTCCAATGGCACCAGAACCCCCTTCCAGCACACACACGGCTGTCACACACAGGCACCCACACACCTTTGCTCCAGCCCACACGGGGCCAACATTTCCTCACCCTGCACATCCCAAGGGGAGTAGTTTTGCTAGAGAGCACAGCAACCCCCCTGTCCTCACAAACTGCCTCCCTGCAAAGAAAGGAATAATTTCTCCTGGACACTTCGCCCACAGTCAAGGGCTTTTCAAATGTGCTCAGGGTCCCTCCCAGCTTCTGCCTGTCCTTGCATTTAAAGGCATGGGCATGTTTCAACAGCAGAACCCAGCTCCTCCCTGGCAGTACAAGCCCTGCTCTTACCTGGACAGACTCCCGGGCTCGGCACAGCTGTGGCTCATGGAGCAGCTTCCCAAGGCCCTTCTCTCTCCCCGCAGGAAGCACAACTCGCCTCCACTGCCCAGCACCAGGGGAAACCACGAGCCAGGCTGCAAATTGACACAGAACGAGCAAAAAGCATTAATGCAGCACCAAAAAAAAACAAGCTAAAGCAGTCTTGGCCTCGTAACCCCGCACAGGGAAAGGCTTTGGAATTCCAAAGCAAAACTTGATCCACCCAGAGAGCACCAGCCCCGCAGCCCTGCCACGGCTCCCCCAGGGTCACCCGGCAGGGAAGGGGTTTACCCGGCCCCCGCTGCCCAGCACAAGGCGCCCCTAAACGCCCCCCGGCTCCCCCGGTCCATAACCCATCGGCCAAGGCGCTCTCCCCTCCGCAGCCCGGGCAGCAGCGGGGCCGCGCCCTCAGCCCTCACACACAACCGCCCGCACCCGCCCCGCCGGCCCTTTATACCGCGGGCCGGCAGCGCTGCCCAATCAGCGCTCGAGCGCCGCCGCCCAATCCCAGCCCGCCGGTCCCCGCGGCCCCGCCCCGCCCGCTCGGCTGAGGGAGATCGGGAACTGGGGACAGGAACCTGCTGCTGGGGGAGAGCCTGGAGATGGAATTGCACACGGGCACCTGAAGCCCAGGCGATTTGCTTGCCTTGGCAAGGCCCTGTGTTGCTCCCAGTCACAGGAAATCTCTGTTTCCCTGCCCAGCCCTGGAGACAGGTGGCCCCTAAAATCCCCGGCAATCAGGAAGCACAGGCTGCAGGAGCTGGCAGGACCCAGTGGCCGTGTGTGCTGTGTGACACCGTGTCCTGCAGCCCCACGGACCTGCACAGCAGGGACAGGTCCTGGCAGCGTTTCAGTGCCGAGGCCAAAGCTGGGGCTCAGGGACAGCTGGGGCACGTGGCAGCTCTGGGAATCTCTGCCATGGATGTCTGGCCATTCCAGGACTGCCTGCTGGGCAAAGGAGCTTCTCTGCAGACTGTGGAACTAACAGGTCTCGTGGACTGTAAGAAGCCAGAACTGCTGCAGGACTGTAGAGGAATCTGGGTCAGAAGAGACAGTTCAAGGTCTCTAAGTCTGACCTCCTGCTCAGGCCACAGTCACCAATGGGATCGGACCGGGCTGCTCAGGGAGGGGTCCAGTCATGTTTTGAAACATTCCACGGATGGGGATACAACAACCTCCCCAGGCAACCCATTCCATGAGCGACTGCCCTGACAAAATACCTTCCCCTCCTATGTGGTTGGAAGCAACAGCTGGGCTGGCAGGAGCAGAACCTCCCTGCTGGGCCATTCCCCAGCAGCCCAAGTGCCCTGTATGGGGCTTGGTGCGGAGGCCTGGGCGGCTCATTCCTCCAGCTGGGCATTTTAGGAGCTGCCCTTGCCCTGTCACTGCCAAGTCCCTCTGGCAGTGGTGCAGCTCCTCAGCTGCAGTGCCTCTGAGGGACCCCCGGCCATGTTTCCCAGCAGCTGAAGGAAGGGAGGGTCACCCCCCAAGCTGGGCTGCCTTTCTCTCGCTGCCTTTTCCCCACCTTTACACTGCAGTGACAAGAGCTGCACTTTCCCAGGGAACGGGGCAGTGACAGGGGAGAGCAGCAGGCAGGAACCCCCTTCTTTTCTGCAGGCCAATGACTAACTGTGTGTGAAGGGACAGCGACTCTGGTACCAACTCCACCTCCCACTTCTTGTCACAGATCGATCTGAGGCACTTGCCAGGTCAATATCTGCCCTTTTCAGGAGCACCAGGCTTGTGTTCAGTGTCCTCACTGTAGCCCACGAATCCCTCTAGGTGTTAAATCAGCCTCTCTGTCCTGATTCTTCTAATGAAGAATTAGCATTTAATGAGAGATACAAATTATCCTGAGAGTGTCTATGTTACAAGCTCAGTTTGGCAGTGTTGCTACCCTGGAAAGTGTGGGACAGGGACTGTCAATTCTCCTTATGCTGCTCTTAAACACCATCCCTACATTCCCAGGAGAACTCTGGAGGGAGAGACAGAGAGTTTAAAACATGAAACCTTGGCATCGCAATTGTTCTTTCTAAGGATGTGTTTCTATCTGATACAGTTGTTGGGGCAATTACTCTGGAGAGTGTTTTGTACCTCAGGCAGTAAGTCTGATGTATCAGCCTCCTCGTGAGCAGGAACCAGCACGTTCCCCAAAGGAATGTTCTGTCAGACTCTGTCAAACACAGCACGGAGGTGAGCAGGAGTGGTGCTTGTGCACAGCTGAAGTGAAGCCCACTTGGATTCGAACTGCTCTGGGAGATCTTTGTTGAGATGGGTATTTCTGCACAGCTTCTTGTGACATGTTGAATTTAGAGATGAGCTGATAAAGGCAGTGACACTGTTCTGTCATCACTGAGCTTTTGAGGATTTCAAACCCCTTACTCCTAAGTCTAGGGGCTCGTTCCCGGGGGTCCGTGCTCGGGGGTTTGTTCCCGGGGCTCGTTCCCGGGTCCCGCCCGTGCCCGCTGCGGGTCCTGGCCGGTGCCGCCTCTCGCCCGGCAGGCGGAGTGGGGGCCCCGCGGCGGGAGGACCGAGGTGGGATTGGGGCTGGGACCACCCCAGGGAACGGGACACGGTCCCGCTCGGGCCGGGGGAGCCGGGGCTGTGCCGCGGCACGGGAGAGCGGTGACCCCGGTGGGCACGGCCGGGACTGCAGCCCCGGGGCGCGACCCAAAAGCGGGGGATGGACCCCAAACCACGGCTGGGATGAGAGAGTGTGTCGTGGGTGGCCATAACCACTTGTCCCTCCCGCAGTCCTCGGCCCTGTCGGTCAAGTCCTGCAGTGCGGACTCGCCGTTCCCGGTAGCCGGAGAGGGCTCCCATCCCCGGGCAGCCCCAACGCCCCTAAATCCCGCAGCTCCTGCTCCCGATCCCGGTGTGCCGGCTCTCCTCATCCCGCCCCTGCCGCAGGTATCTGTACGAGTACGGCAGCAGCTACAGCCAGGCGCCCCTGCCTGTGCTCCTGGGCTCCACCAGGACCTTCCTCTCCATGGTCTCCACCTGCTGCATCTCCCCTGCACCCCCCACCTGCTTCCTGAAGGAGGTGACACCCCTGGCACCAGTGGGCTCATCTCCATGCTGCTCCTTGGCAATCCAGGCGAACCAAGGACGCCTGCTTCTAAATTTCCAGACACTCCCCCATACCACCACAGTGATCCTCAGATCTCAATTCAATCAGACAAGACTCGACACATAAGGAGCGAAAATGGACATGAACTCTCCCATAAATGCATTAAGCTACTTTATTTTCAGTAGACATTTAATTTTGAAAAATATAAATGCTAAAATATCTCATCATCTTCATCTTTTGATTCCATAAAAGTCACAATAGAAAGCTTCATAAAACTGTAAAATACTATAATGTTATAAGGAATTTCATGGTTTATATTACTGGGAAAAAAATCAGTTTAATAATATTTGAAATGTTTTCTGCTTTTTTCCTTTTTGTTCCACCATCCTGATCCGCTTCATTTCATCCCAAGTTTTCATTCTCTCCTCCAAAGCAAATACAGACTTAGGAGAATTAAAAACAATAATAAAAGTAGCTGAAAGTGCTGTTGATTCAAAATCAAAATACAAATACAAAGGTGTATCAGCAGGCCAGAGGCTGGTGGCCACCGTGTTCCCGGAGCTGGGACAAAGCTGGCTGTGGCTGGTGGCCATCAGGGGTCCCACCGGGAGCTGGGACCTTGGATTTGTGAGGGGAAGGTCGTTGTTGACGGCCGACTCTGATCTCAGAGGGCTTTGGGTCAGCCTCCACACCTATTCCCTGAAGCGCCCACCCAGGCTTTTCCTACAAAATACCCAACTTGGATTGAGCTGCTCCTCTTCAGGCCTTTTCCCATGTCTCTCCAGCCTTTTCAGAGCAGGTTTCAGCTGCGTTCCTGTGACATACAACACAGTTTTCATGGAAACGGAAGCGAAGACCCCTTGAGAGTGAGCGGGGGATGTCCAGCTTAGTTTTAGTTGCCTGGTGGATTCCACTGGTTCCCCACTGCACCCCACTTCCCATTGTTCTTCACACTCCAAAAGTAAAACAGACTGAAAGGATAATCTTGTGGAATTGTAAATTAACACAGATCCTCCTCTTTCCCACCCCACCAGCTTTTAAGACACCATCCCATTCTGCTTGGAGTCAGCTGCAGGAAATACAGACAGAAAACGGATCTGTAGGCAGACATAGCAGGGCACTGGCTGCTGGGAAAGCTCATCCAAACCCTTTATCCTACTGGCATTTCTGTAAAACCCCTTAGTTGTTCCCAGTTGCTCTATGAGGGCAGAGGTTCCGTATGCTGGGCTGGTTCAGCAACTCCTCTTTAATTGGGGTAAAACCCAGCCTCAGTTACACCTCTAGTTCATCAATTCCAGGACCCTTGGAGGGATTCAGGATCCCTGGCCTGGCAGGACAAACAGCAACCAGGTCAGGAAGAGGCAAAGGGAAAAGCTGGGGTACCAGCAGGGCTTACACCCCACTGCCTTCTGTCACCCACCTGCTTATGCTTAGCAGACGGTACTTGGAATTATTCTGCTTTGTTAAAAATAAAGGAAACTTCTCATAGCCAAGGAAAGGCTGATATTGCCTAACTTGGCAAAGGCAGGAAGGTGGGATTTGCAAGAAACATTGGGAGAGCAGCCCTGTGCCCCAGGACAGAAAGCCTGTGAGGTTTGGCTTTCAGGTGCAGTGTGTGGCGCAGCCTGGGCACTCCGTGGGCAGGCAGGGCTTTCTGTGCTGGTACCTTTTCCCTGCGAGGAATCCTCATTTGGGTCGGGTTTGGGGGGGCGGGGAGGTAATGGTGGGGCGGGGCTGACCAAAGGGGGGGGACAGCAGCTCTGTTTCCCGGGACAGAAAGCCTGTGAGCTTTGGGCGTGGGACCGTCCCGGTGGGGTGGGGCCGGTGGGATGGGGTTGGTCCCGGTGGGATGGTCCCGGTGGGGTGGGGCCGGTGGGATGGGGTTGGTCCCGGTGGGATGGTCCCGGTGGGGTGGGGCCGGTGGGATGGGGTTGGTCCCGGTGGGACGCGGCCGCTGCCGGTGGGATGGGGCCCTGTGCTGAATATGCGGAAGAACTTCACCGTGCCGAGTGACTGCGCACTGGAACAGATTGCCCAGAGAGGCTGTGGAATCTCCCTCACTGGGGATATTCCAGAACCCTCTGGACGCAATCCCCTGCCACGTACTCTGGGACGACCCTGTTTGAGCAAAGGAGGTTGGACCAGACGACCCACTGTGATCCCTTCCAACCTGACATATTCTGGGATTCTGTGCTGCCGGTGGGATGCGGCTGGTGGGACGGGGCCGGTCCCAAAGGGAGGGGGCCGGTGCCGGTGTAATGGTTCCGGTGAGATAGGGCTGGTGCCGGTAGGCTGTTCGCAGGGGGCCGATCCCAGTGGGACGGTCCTGGTGGGATGTTCCGGGGGGGCCGGTCCCGGTGGGTTGTTCCGCGTGGGATGTTTCTGGGGGGCCGGTCCCAGTGGGATGTTCCCGATGGGCTGTTCCCAGGGGGAACGTCCCGGTGGGACGTTCCGGGGGAGCCGATCCCGGTGGGATGTGGCCGGTCCCGGTGGGTTGTTCCCGGTGGGTTGTTCCCGCCGGGCCGGTCCCAGTGGGATGTTCCGGGGCGGCCGGTCCCGGTGGGCTAAGGTCAGTCCCAGTGGGCTGTTCCCGGTGGGTTGTTTCCCGTGGGTTGCTCCCGCTGCGCTGTTCCCGGTGGGTTATTCCCGGTGGGATGTTCCACGGGGGCCGGTCCCAGTGGGATGTGGCCGGTCGCGGTGGGCTGTTCCCGGGGTGCCGCTCCCGGTCCCGCGCGCTCCCGGTCCCGCCCCGCGCGCTCCCGCCCCTCCGGACGCCGCCACCGCCCCGGCGCGGTGCGCGCGCAGCGCCCGGCTCCGCCCCCTGGCCCGGCGGCAGCCAATAGGGGGGCGCGGCGGGGGCGCGCGGGGCTGTGGGCGGGGCCGCGGCGGCGGGCGGTGAGTGCGGGACCGAGCGGGACCGAGCGGGACCGAGCGGCCGGGCCGGGCGGTGAGTGCGGGCGGCGGGGCCGCACCGGGGCAGCGGGGCCGCAGCGGGGTCGCGCCGGCCTCCCCGGCCTCCCCGGGTGCTGGAAACCCGGCGGGAGCGGCCGAGCGGCAACTCGGGCCGGGCCGCAGCGCCGCGGCCCACGGCTGGGCCCGAAGCGCTCCCCGGGTGTGCGGGGGGGCCGCCCCGCCCTCCATGGGCCCCCGCAGCGGGGCTCGCTGGGCAGCACCGGCCTCCTTCGGGACAGCTCCGGCCGGGCCGCACCGGCGGGAGGGGGAGGTGGTTTATGGGGGGTCTGAACAACCTCGTGGGAGCCGTCAGGGCATCGGGAGTCCTGCTGGGGACACCCTCAGAGCTCCCCCAGTCTGGGTGGTGGGGAGGCTTGTTTGGAAAGGTTTATTCCACGTGGGAAGTCTTGTTTGGGTTCAGCGGTGATTAAAGTCACATCGAAAAGGGTGGGCAGTGTCCAGGGAAGGGAACGGAGCTGGGGAAGGGGCTGGAGCAGCAGGAACAGCTGAGGGAGCTGGGGGGGGCTCAACCTGGAGAAAAGGAGGCTCAGGGGGGACCTTCTGGCTCTGCAACCCCCTGACAGGAGAGGGGAGCCGGGGGAGGGGCAGGTTCTTGTGCCATGTGTTTCCTCAAGATGAGAGAAAAAGGCCTCAAGTTGTGCCAGGGCAGGTTCATATTCGGTATTAGAAGTAATTGTTTCACTGTCGGAGTGGTCAGGCCTTGGAATGAGTTGTCCAGGGAGGCGGTGGAGTCACCATCTCTGGGAGTGTTCAGGAGGTGTCTGGATATGGCACTTGGGGATGTGGTTTAGCGGTGATTGTTTTGGTGCTGGGGTGATGGTGGGACTGGATGATCTCGAAGGTCTCTTCCAACCTTGGTGATCCCGTGAAAGTGACACAAGGTAGGGAGAAATTAGTTGCATTTAAGGGAGTTATTGTGATACCCCAAGAGCAGGTGGTTTGCAAAAGGCAGGGGGTGAAGGTGGCAGCAGCCTCACACCAGGGAGTACCAGGCTGTGCTCTCTCTTTCCTAAGCTTCTGAGGCTCAGCTGTGCCCACACGTGTAGCTGGGTTGTGCTGGATCCGTGGTGCCGCAGCAGACGGTCCGTGGGCAGCACGGCGAGGTTTGGGGACACTCATGCCAGTACCCACAGCTGCCGTGGGCTGCAGCTCTCCCACAGCCCTGCTCCGTAAAGATCCCTTGACTGTAACTCATCTATACGTGTATTTGGTTCCTTAAGCGTTTATGTCAAGCTTCTTTATGTTTATGTGCTTCTTACTGTCTTATTTTCCTCATCTTTTGGTCCTGTGTGTGAGGTCTGGCTGTTACCAGCAATGTATATCCGGGTCATGCTGCATACAGATGTTTTTCTTCTTTAGTGCCACGTGTTCGTTACACAAACATTAATCCTTGGGTAAGCTCCTCATTAGTCTGCACAATTCCTTCCTCCCCTGTAGCAACAATAATTAGCCATGGCATATTTCTGTATTTTCCTGCAGAATATTGCAGCAGAGCTGTGAGATGGTGGGGAAAGCGCTGGGGCAGCCTGGGATGGGAGTTTGTCCCTCCGACTTGTGTTCCTGCTCACTCCAGCCTGACTCTTCCCTGTGCTGGGAGCCGAGGGGTTGGTTTCTCTCGTTTCTTCAAGGTTTATTTGAGGGATTTTGTGCCACGTAATTAAAAGGCCCCTGGAGCTGAGCTGTTGAAAGCTGTGTGGGAGCCGGGGTAAGGTCAGGTTTCTGCATTGAAGGTCATGTTTTTGGTGCGGGCGACTTGAGCTCGTAGCAGGGATGAGGTTCAATCGCCGAGTCATTGCAAAGATCAGGTGTTGCTAGCGAGGTATTCCCTGCACCTTCCAAAGATGGCGTGAGATTTCTCCCCTAATCCCCAATTTTTCTGCTGACATTATTCCAGATCCATCGTGGCTGTCCCATCCAGCTGCTCCGCTCTCGGCCAGCAGCTCCTCGCGCTGGTGCTGCCCCTCTGTGAGGTCCTCTCACCCCTCAGTCCAGATTTCTGCACTGGCATTTTCTGATGATCCCGACTGCTGGCTCTGCTGGAGTTTTCTTTGTGTCTTCCCTCTCTTTTTCTCCCTCTTTTTTTCTTCTTCCTTGTTTTTTTCTTCCCCAATAGTGCAGTTAGTCCTTTGCCCAACAGTTTTCTTCTCCTAACCTCTCAAAAAGATAGTTCTGAAAATACGAGCTGTTGAGCCTTGTTCTGAGGTGTCAGGTGTTGGTTATTGCTCTCCAGGGGTGCTGAGGGAGGCTGGCAGGGTGGGGAGGGATGGGACGGACAAGCTGCCTGTCCCCTCTGAGCCTGGAACATCCTGCTCTGAACCTCATGGAACACAAGCTGCTCACCCCCTGAAAAATCCCAATATTAGAAATCCTAGACATGTGTGCAGAGGGAAGGTGGTTTGGCAGAGCCATCCTGAAAACATTCCATAGGATATTTAATAATGTTGGGTGATGGGGCTGGCAGAGGTCCCACTGTTGGGTAGCACTGAGGGCTGTGCTGGTGACACACATGTGTGCACACACACACTGGTAAGGAATTTTTTCCTTTGTTTGGGGTTACAGTGCTGAGTAAACAGCACAGCTCAGACAGGACTTGATCAAATCTCCCTGTTTTTGCTGCTGTGGACGTGTTTTTGTGAAAACCCTGCAGGTTGGTGTCACTGACTAGTGTCACTGACCACGGCATTCTCAGGGGCGAAGGAGAAAGGGGCTCTTTGTGCCTTTTTTTTTTTTTCCTTTAATAGTTTCCCGCTAGAATAATTAGCTCGTCTGAAGCTAATATATTTCTTCTAAACACAAGCTTCCAGAACCGAGGAAAGCGAGCAATGTGCCTCTTACTGTCAAGGATTACCAGGAATTAATCTTTCAGTGCAAAGGCCACTAATCTCGGGCATGCAAACAGGGTTTATTTAGCTGCGTGCCAGCGCTTAGAGCAGTGAGGTATGAAATCCCTGGCAAATTCAGATGCTCTTGCTGCTAATCGCCTGCCCACCTGCTCATCCAGCTCCGTCCCCTGCATCCCGGAATCTGCCCATGGGTGTCAGTCACTGGAGATGGATGGTGACACATGGAGCTGCTGGTTGCCAGCCTGGGCTCTCCTGTGCTGCCCGGCCCGCCCTGGGGCAGCTTTGCTGTCAGTAAGTCCCAGCTTTCCCGTTGTGCTGGGAGCTGCCTTGGGAGCTCAGCCTGGCACTCGGATTTTTAAGCAAATAACCAAGCTGGGAACAGTGGGAGAACTGGCTGAACTACTGACATATGATGAGCATCTTGCCATGTTCCTGGTGCAGTACACAGGTAAGACCTGGGGGGTTGTGGGATTCTCCGAATGTGCTTCTGTGTCGGATTTTCTGGAGTTGCCAGAAGTAACTGTCGGAATTCTGCTGCTCTCATCAGTGTGCCTGGCCAGCCCCTGGGTCAGATTGGTGATTGTGAAGCTCTAACAACAGTGTCTAATCCAGGAGTGCAACAGAGAAACATGCACGAGCCCAACAGTAGTTTTTGAATGTGAGAACCAGTCTCTGAAAGGAAACGGTTGGGGTTAAAATGGAACTTCAAAGCCTTGGTGTCTCTCTCCCTTCCCTGCTGGTCTTTTTTCTCTGTGTTCTAATCAATTGCTGCAGGTGTACTTTGGTGTCTGCTAAAGTGCGTTGCTTGAGGACTTAAAACTAGCATGTGTAATCACGTGGCACAGTGTATCCCAGAATCCAGTTTATTCCTAAAAGCACAGGGACCCTGCTAAGGCTGAGCACTGCTTATTTCCTACGTTTGCCAATGTTGGCAAAAGGTAAATCCATATTTATAGTAAAACCTGTGTCAGCCCATTTCTGGAGTTCCCCTGATGCTGGGTAAGAGAAGTTTGGTAAGTGTTCAGAGGAGTCTGGGGGACCCCAAAATGTCACCTGAGGGGTTCAGGGGGACCTGGGGTACCCCAGAAAGTGAGTTGAGGAGGTCAGAGGAACCCAGGGGTGCCCAAAATGGAACCCAAAGGAGTTCAGAGGTTTTCATGGCATCCCAAAAGTGACCTGAAGAGGTTGGAGGACTCCAGGGGACCTGAGGGGTTCAGAGGAGCCCAGGGTACCCTAAAATGTCACCTGAGGGGTTCAGCAGAACCTGGGGCACCCCAAAACATGACCCAAAGTAGTTCATAAGGTTCCAGGACACCCCAAAATATGACCATACAAGAACCAGCCTGCATGGACTTTTTAAGTGTTATCACTGAAATGCTTTTAGATGTGTGACAGTGTCAGGGTACCTGTTAACAGTTTTAATTTGAGTTTTGGGGCAGAGGTTTTATGTTTCTGCTGCTTATTAACTAGTTGGATGTTAGGAAAATGATTCCAGTGCCTGATCAGGGTGAGGCTGCTGCTGGAGTGTGTGGTTCCAGAGCAGTGCCAGGCTTGTGGCAGAGCTGCTGTCGCCGCTTAACTGAATGTTCCTGAACCCAGCAGGGGAGATTATGCCCAAATCCCGAGGTGGCAGCCCCAGTGGTTGCCGTGTTCCTGTGCAGGCACAGTAGGTCTGCGTGGGAGCAGCACAATCCCTTGTTTGGGTTGAGATTTCCAGTGTGTTTGGCTCTTGATAATGGGAGTCATCTTAAACCAGGCTTTTCAGTTCACCTCAGGGATTGTTTTGTGTTTCTTCTTCCCCGGTAATTAAGGCAAATAGCCAAGCTCTGTTTGCAGGGTTGGAAAACCAAGTCCTGTCCCGAGTCTGGCATGGGACCCAGTGAAGATGGATACTTCCCTTGATTTATGCCTGGAACATTGAGATCTTCCCTGTCTCTCCAGCCCCTTTCTGAGCGTGTGCTGTGAAAGCTGCAGCCATATATAGCCCCAGCATGGACCTGGATTGATCCCGATGGAATGGGGGGCCGTGCATTGTTAATGCTGTTTAGGCCAGCAGGAAGCTGCAGCCTCTCTCCCCATAAAACACACCTCAGCACCTACTTCCAGAGAAGGAAGACCACCCACAGCAACCTGCTGTGCTGTGGGAGAGGCCTTGCTCAGAGTCACCTTCTGCTCATCTTTAAGCATCTCTCCTTTTTTTTCCCCCTCCCTGATCTGTTTTTTCTAGTGAGGAGTCTTCTAGCCCAAGTTTTTTATTTTTAAAGGTTTAGTCACTGCATTATGGCAGTGCCTGATGGCTCACTCCTGAAAATTGACTCTTCTGAAAATCCCTGGAGATACGTAAGGGAAGTGCTTGGAGGTGAAGGGCACACTGGCACCTGTGCTGCGTATGGCTCTGGAAATGCTGACACTGGTCTGACACTCTGGAAACCCAGATTTTCTCCTTACCCCTTACCTGCTGCATAGCAAATACAGAAGTCTGCTGATTTTGGCCTTTCCAGGCTGGCTTGCTACAGGAAAACTGAGCAAACCCCCGTGGCTTGCTGCAGTGCTGGTCCCTTCCCTCCTGAGCAGAGCAACTTGGAATGGCCAAGGACACTTTGTTCTGGTTGCACAAAAGACAGAGAGGTGCTTGTGTTTGTGCCTCACGGTTGCAGTGGCTGAGCCTGTCAGCTTTTACTCTGCTCTGTGCCCAGGAGAGAGGATTTTCTGCAGCTTCAGCTTCCTTCTGAGCACATTCTCTGTAGCCAGCATTTGGAGCTCCGATTCTTGGCTGAGATGACAGGGGAGAGGTAGTCAGACCTGAAGGTGCCTGCTGTGCGTGGCATTTATCACATGTAGGATGGAAAATCTGACGTAATGAAGGGTTTCTTACTTCAAAGAGTGTTGGGAATCTTCTCTCTGGCTTGGTTTAACTCTCGGAGCAAACTCTGTGCTGCAAGGGAGTGCCAAGCATGGTCCCTGCTGGAAGCAGGTCTTGGGATCCCAGAAGTCCTTGTTGGAGGAGCTACCAGGATCTCTTTGAGTGGGACCAAGAGTGACTGCATTCTCTCCAGTGCTGTTTCTAGACAGCACTATCCACAAAATATATTCACCGTGAAGGAGCTGCTCAGTTTCCAGCCTGTGCCTTCAAAGGAAAATACACTGTGGTTTGTGATCTCATCAGCTTCCATTTTCTGTGACTTCTCAGTATTTGGCTTGTGGGATTCTAGTTGGAGGCTGTATTAGGACAGTAGTGGGCTTGTCTTCCAGTGCCCTGGTACCACGTGAAGTTGTAAACGTAGAGCTTTAAAGTCCTGTTAAACCCCAGAAAGTCCTGTTTCCACCTTTGGAAGAGTTTTAGGCACTTTGGAACAGGGTATTGAAGAAGCAAGGCAGCTTTAAACCAGTTCTTGTGTGGAGAAATAATTGGCTTGGAAGGAAAAAACCACGTGTAAGTGGGAATGAAGTTTCACAGCAAGTGCAAACATGGTGCAAATGTTCCTTCTTTCCTCATGCAATGTGGTAAGGTTTTTGGACACCTTGAGCTTCATTTGAAGCAATCACATTTTCTCTCTTTAAGTCTTGTGTCCTAATGCAGAGAATCACAGGAAGGAATTGTTGGCCTGTGAGATATCAGTTGGATAAAAGGCTCTAGGAAAGCCAGTTCTGGAAATCTGGGAGCAATATAATAATTTTTGGTCTTGTTCATACTCTTGTGCCCTCACTGGGCTGGTGTGGCTGGTTTTGGATTGCTCTGGGAGACACAACTGAGGTTCAAAACAACCCCAAATCCTCCCGTGGGAGCACATGAGGGGTTTGACTCTGACCTCCTTGCTTCTCTTGTTGTGGGCTCTCCATGAGGATGAACCAAGCTGTGACTGAGGAGACTGAACCTGGGTCTGGTGCCTTGGTCCCACTGTGCAGTCACCTCTGAGCATTAACCTGACACCCCAAATTCGTACCAGCACAAAAAATGTTGCTGCATTCACGTCTGGGGATCACGTGCTGCCTCTGTGAGCGAACGTATCCGATTGCGTCTGATGGAGAGCCCATCAATTATAGATTTTTTGGAAGAGGGATGTTCATGAAGTGGCTGGAGCAAACCTTTGGTCTGTTCTCCCAGGAGTGTCTCGGGTTGTCTTTGTGATGCTTTGACTGGTTGTGCCCACATCTCTCAGTTGTCTCAATGGTGCCCAGTGGAAGGTCAAAGGGCACATCAAAATACAGGAAACTCAACTAAACCTGAGAAAACTTGGGGGGGCCCGTTTTGGGGGGGCCCGTTTTGGGGGGGCCCGTTTTGGGGGGACCCGTTTTGGGGGGGCCCGTTTTGAGGGGGCCCGTTTTGGGGGTGTGTTCCCAGCGGTGCTGTTGGTTCTGGGGCACACGCTGAGCTCCCGTGCCAGCCCTGCAACCTCATCTGGCTGCAGGGCAGGTCTGACAAGTTCTGGGGCACTGGGGAAGCTGGAGGTGAGGATCAGCTGAGGGGCTGATTTGGGATCTCCTTACTCAGTCTCTTCCTAGTGACATACAATGCCTGGAGGAACTGTGCTGCAGGCTTAACCTGCTGCTGCTCATCACCCCAAACTGAGCACGACTCTGGGAGCTTTGGGACAGGTCTGTCCAGCCACAAAGCCAGCAGTGGTGTTCTCTTGCCTCTTCAAGAGCATTTTACTCACAGTTGCACCAGCCTCCCCTTCCTCTTTGCTCCTCACCAGCTGCTTACACAAGTTGTGACTAGGCTGATCTTTTGGTGCAGGAGATAACCTGGAGGAGAATTCCTCAGGAATGCTTTTGATTACTGGCTGCCTTCCTGGGCTTTTCAGAGGGCTTGATGAATTCTGGGAATGTCCCTTTCTTTTATTTTTAAATTGTTCTTCTGGTTCCTGCTTTTGAGGCTGAGTGTTTACAGGTAGAAATGACTTAAGAGGAGAAACAAGTACTTATTAATTACTGCTCAGTTCTCCATCACTGTGGTCTCCTCTCTTCATTTTAATGATCTCCTCTTGTGAATCCATATGCTGAAGGCAGGAGACGTGCTGGCTCACAGCATGGGGAGGGAGTGGGCAGTCAGAGCTGCTGCTGAAGACTCACGAGCATTTGTAGGGCAGCTTTTGCTCCTTCCTATATGTCAGGTTGGAATTGGAGCCTTCTGTGAGCAGTTGGGACACACTAATCCAGCAGAACATTATCCATTTCCCAGGAGCTGCATTAATTTCTGCCTTGGGCTTGAGCTGAGTCTGATCATGGAAGGTCTCTGGGGCTGGCATGGGTGCATGGGGCGTGTGGGCCTCCTGCTCTGACATGAGCTGGGCACTCAGTTCGGGCACTTTCTTAGGCTTGACTCGTGCCCTGACTGGCAGGGTGAGTGCTGGCTGTGCAGCGTGAGAGCTTCCTCAGTGTTTGTCCTGTTCCAAAGGAATCTGGTTGGGTTTTTTTTTCCAGAAAACAACAATAAAAATCGTTTTGCCAAGAACACAAGGAGTTTTTCACTCCTTGTTACCTGCTGGAGCCAGCTGCCTCCCTCCCAGCACAGCCATTGGAGCCCGTGCAGCACAGGGTGTAATCAAGCATCCCAGCTCAAACTGGGGATGGAAATCGTAGGGATAAGTGGCTGCCTGTGCTTCCCAGTGGGTTGGGAAGCAGTGGGTGAGCAGTGTCCATTGGCATTCAGGTGCTGGTCAGTGCCAGGTGTCTCCTGTCAGAGCAGGGTGTCTGTCCATCCTGGTGACACCAGTGTCCAGCTGTATCAGTGCTTGTCCACGTCGTTCCCTACTCCCAAGTGTGGGAAAACTCTTGTTCAAGTTTAATGTTGCCTTTTCCATCACCTGGATAATAATGGATGCAAACCTCACAATTACTCCTTTTCCTTTCTCCTTATGTCTTCCCTGCATACGGCCTCTCTATTTTTAACCTGGGGCCTCCAGATTTGTTTTCCTGAGCCCTCATGACCTCTGTGATATTTTGACTTTGGAATATTTAAGACACAGCATTGTAGGCATCCTGCATAGCCAGGCGTGACTATTGTTGTTGCCAGCTGAATAGTCGTTATTTTTTTGGCCGCTTCTGGCGTTCTCACCTTTCAGTGGCTCGGAGAGGAGCCCTCCAGGCTCCCTGTGTCCACTTGGCTATTTACAGCCGCCCCCAGCAGCCACGTTTATTAAGTTCTTGGAAGTGGAATCCTCTGGAACAGAAATCACAACGCTGCAGAGTGTCTGGAGGAAGGTTTGGTACAAATGCCTCGGCCCAGCGGTGCGTCGGGACGGGATAATTGTCATCTTCGGTGCTCTGGTAGTTCTGCTGATTCCCCTTGGAATTGTGGTTATTTTTCTTACTTTATATGGATCTAGATTTTCTTGCTTTATATGGGTCTACATTTGTTAGGTTTTTGTGGTTTTTTCTTTTTTTTCATTGTCTGTTCAGAGTGAGTTTGCTGAGAAAAAAGTAAATCAAACCGAATATTTTAATGCTCCTTCGGTCTTGCATCCCTGCAAGTGCTGATTGTGACAGAAGGTGGAGTGAGGAACTGGGTGATCAGTTCAGAGCACTGGACCCCTCTCTTGAGCCTGGAGAAAAGGAGGCTCAGGGGTGACCTTCTCACTCTCTACATCTCCCTGACAGGAGGGTGGAGCCAGATGGGGATCAGGCTCTGCTCCCAGGGAACAAGGGACAAGAGGAAACAGCCTGAAGCTGTGCTAGAGGAGGTATAGATTGGATATCAAGGAAAATTTCTTTACAGAAAGACTTGTCAAGCCCTGGCACAGGCTGCCCAGGACAGTGGTGGAGTCACCATCCCTGGAAGTGTTCAAAAAATATATGGATGTGGCACTTGAGGACATGGTTTAGCGCTGAACATGGTGGTGGTGCTGGTTGACGGTTGGACCTGGTGATCTTAAAGATCTTGTCCAACCATAGCAATTCTGTGATTCTCAAACTCTCTGTGATTAACTGCACACTGGAAGCTTTAAGTTTGGAGACTCCATTAATTTGGACTTGTTTACAAAGCACTTGTGTCTTGTTACCTGTAGTTTAAGAAACAGAGCATTTTAGAGAGGTGGGAATGTGTTCTGCTGGCACATAAATGCCATTAATTGTCCATCACCTGCAGTCTGCCCACCACACATCTGTGGGTGGATCATCCAATAGCTGCTTCAGACTCACTCTGAAGTGGGTGTAATTCCTTGCATTAGGGAATACACTGGAAGCTGCAAACCATATTTTTCTTTAGTCCTCTTTAGTTCAATTCTGCATAATTTGCTTAGATCTTTACCTTCGATTTACTTAATTTATAAGACTCAATCTGCATTTATTCTTGAGTAAACATTACTGTTGTTAGATCTTCTTTATCAATAGCAAAGCCTGAGCAGCAGGACTTAAGGCCCTCTGTCTTTGAGCACTGAGGTCCTTAAAAGGAGCATGAGGAGGAGTGTGGTCCTGTGGGCTGGGTCTGGAGCTTCCCTTTTCAGGGATGTGCATCCTAGAACCCCTTCCATGACCATGAAGGGGAGCAGCTGCCTGCTGGACTCCTTGAATAAAAATTCCAGTAGCACTTTCTGGTTTTGAAGATCTTCTAAGTCGTGCCTTGTTTTTTTGGTGGTAAATAAGTTCAAGTGAATTCATGACTGGTGACACTTAGGTAACTATTAAAAATGTATTTCTGTACTGGAAGAAATAGGAAAAAATCCTGTCCTCTGAGTTTCCAGGCATGAAAAGCTGCTTAACAGAGGGGAGATGCACCCCTGGCTTACACTGCCAGGCAGTTTGATTTGTGTGGGTGTTGGGATTGATGTTGGTGAGTAATATTTTATGGTAGTATCATTCAGATGAAGTGTGGCTGGGCCCTGTAAGCAGGAGGCACAATTCCCCCAGGGCCTGGAGTGCTGCTTGTGCCTGGAACTGGGCGTTTCTCTCATTCCTGTGATTCTGAAGCATCACAAACCAGTCTAAAGAAAGTCTCTGAGTGTGGGTTTTTTTTTTTCTTTTAGGCTTAAACCAGCTGCCCTTTGACCCTGCCAACAGCACCGAGTCCCTGCAGCTGGGCAGCGCCGCTGGCCCCCAGGTGTCGGAGAGCCCGGCCGAGGATGGCAGTGATCCGGGAAAGAGGAAGAGAGCAGTTCCTCCAGGTGAGCTGAGGGGCAGCTCCACTGCTGGCAGCAGGGAAGGGATCCACGTAGCATAGCCTAAATCCAGCTGCTGTGCTGGGTGTTGGTGTGGAAGGTGGACAGGTAGAGCTGTGCTCTGGTCTGGTGTGCCCGGAGCCATGCTTGGATTGTGGGATCTCTACAAGGAGAACATAGAGACAGAACAAGGGGGAATGGCTTCACAGGAACAGGGCAGGGTTACGTGGGATATTGGGAGGAAGTTCTTACCTGTGAGGGTGGTGAGGCCCTGGCACAGGTTGCCCAGAGAAGCTGTGGCTGCCCCATCCCTGGAAGTGTTCCAGGCCAGGTTGGAGCGACCTGGGCTAGTGGGAGGTGTCCCTGCCCATGGCAGAGGGGTGGAATGGGATGGTCTTTAAGGTCCTTCCCACCCAAACCATTCTATAGCTGTCCCAATAGTTTTATTTTTCTAATTGAATAGTATCTCAAAATTAAAATCATGACCATAATTAGAAGCGTGATAAGGCAGATGAGCTCAAATGACTGGAGACATTCATGTTTAAGAAAATGTCATAAAAGCAAACTGTTAGATGAATCATATGATGTTGTAATATCAGATCAAGGAGTCTTACAAAAATATTTCTTCAATGCCATCTTACAATTTCTTACAAAGAAAATTTCTTCCGTGCCATCTTCAGGATTTCTCTGAGTGATTGGGGAAACCCCCCCCCCACAGAATAACATCTTTGCAGATTATATTGTGGTTGAACACTGCAATCCTACCAGTGTGACTTGGGGAATGTGGCACCTGCTCGTGCCATGGAGTTGAGAGACTGTGTGTGTACAGGACAGTCTCTGTACTCCCTCTGTAATCCCTCCCTTAGTAACTTTTCCATAGGGAGGTGCCAGGTGCAGAGGGGTGAGGCTGGACCTGAGGCAGAAGGAAGGTGATGTGCAGAAACAGGGTGAAATGTAATTGGGTAGAGAACAGGTCCAACTCTGTTTCCCTGGAGAGAAAAATCATTTGAAGGAAATTTGAAGGAAAAGCTGTGTCTTTACAGTTTACAGCAGTTTAAGGATGGTTTTGAGGTGCTGAGAGAGCACAGGAGAGCTCCACTGGGAGCATGGAGCTGAACCTCTTGTCCTTCTCGTGTCTCCTTCTCCCTCCCCATCCTTCCCCTTCCCATCTATGTTTGAACAAACTCAGGCATTTCTGCATTTGGGCCCCTCTCACTAAAACCTGCACAGACAAAAAGAACAAGTGTCTGTCAGGTGGGAGCCAGGGAAAGGTGTGTCTGACCCAGCCAAATCACTGAAGAGAATTTGAATGCTTAGTCAGGCCCTATGTTTGTGTAGTGTCAGTGGCTCCACCTGGATTACCTGGTAGTTCTGCTCTGCTGGTCCTGCTGCTGACAACAACACGTTGTTCTTTGCTTCCTTTCCCCTTTGAGCGTGGAAGAGAAGTGACTTCCAGTGGCAGTGAGAGGATTCTGCTGGGACAGCCTGGCCAGCTCTGTTCAGTTGAGTGCAGTTTCACAGTTTATACCTGCTGGATGTGTGTCCTTTGTTCATAAATCTCTTGGGAGGAATCAGTGTCCCGTTCTCTTTCCATCACTGTTTCATCAAGGCCCCTTAGAGCTGTTAAATGCAGTGGATAAACCATAACTGAGGTGCTCTGAGGTGTTTTTCTAGACCTGGCTGCTGTAAATGTTGGCTGCTCCAGGGGGACAGCACCGGTTGTTTTTTTCCCATCTGGTTCTTCCCCGAGCGTTGGGCTCAGCTGTGGTTTTGGGTGCTGACACTGCAGAGCCTCGCTGGGCAGCCTGTGCCCTGCAGCAGAGCTGGGAGCTGCTCTAAGCTCTTAATCACTTTTATTTTCCTCTCAGCAGATGGTGGCAGAAATCTGAGCCTGGACTCCATTCCGATGGGATTGCCAATGTCTGACCCGACCGCCTGGGCCACCGCCATGAACAACCTGGGGATGGCTCCCATGGGCATGACAGGACAGCCCCTCCTGCCTGGTGAGCTGAGCCAGGCCATGCCCACCTTTCCTTTTGGGCAGGTCTTTGGAAATAACCTGTTTCGGTGCAGTTGGATAAACACCCACCACGCACACAACCACGTGGACAAGCTGTGCTTGAAATACATTAAATCTGCAAGTGATTTATTTAGAGACCTGTTTTGAGAGGATACATGTTTTTAAATGCAAATAGTTATTCTGAGGTGCCTCTAGATATTCTGCAGTGGATGAGGAGGAAGAGGATGCCACGCAGAGCTCAGGAAACCAGTGATATCCAGGAAACACGTTACTCTAAGCTGAACTGGAATGGCTTAAGGGTGGGAGGGAGATGAAGAGAAAAACAACAGGGCAGCAAATTGGATATGGCAGAAATTAATGAAGGATTCTGTTCCAGGAATGACCACCTTGTCTGGAATACCTGTGCATGGGTCAGTCATCCTGTCCAGGGTGAAAGAGCTCCTGTGAGAACAGAGCTGGGCTGTGCCTGGTTTCCCAGCAGTGCAGGATTTTGGACATCAAAGTCCTGAGCTGACCTGACCGTTCCAATGCTTTGCTGCACTAAGGAGGATGCTCTCTCCTGCCTGAACACTTACCTGCTCACCTGGGGAGGGAATGTCTGTGTTGGCAGCACTCTGCAATCCCATTTCTGCTCTTTTGTCACAGAGCAGGTTGTTTTAACAGCCCTAAGTTTTGCCTGCAGTCTGTGCTCTTGGAATAATAGAATCATGGAATGGTTTGGGTTGGGAAGGACTTTAAAGCTCATCTTGGCCTACCCCCTGCCATGGGCAGGGACACCTTCCATTGCTTGGAAGGTGGCTCCAGGTTGCTCCAAGCCCATGTGTCACAGGTGTCTTTCTGTGGACAAACCTCACTGGGAAGTGCTTGACACTAGATAGGAGCTGGTGTCTACAGAGGGGAGAAGGAAGTAGTTTATTTTAACAGAAAAGTTATTTGACTGAGGCAATCAGCAATGAAATAGTTTTAAAAAGTTGTTTTAAGGGCACAAACCTGAAGTTTGATGTTGCTATGTTCCCTCTCTGGTGTTTATTCAGCTGATTTGCACTGGCACCTGTGGGAGTGTACCTCGTTTGCTGTCCAAGTTCACAGTCACTCTGTGACTCCAAACCCCCCTGACTCCCTTATTCTTTCCCCCTTTTAGACTTTGATCCTGCTCTTGGGATGATGACTGGAATCCCTCCGATCAACCCCATGATGCCGGGCTTGGGGATCGTCCCACCTCCCATCCCTCCAGACATGCCTGCTGTGAAGGAGATCATTCACTGCAAGAGCTGCACTCTCTTCCCTCCTAACCCACGTAACTGTGCTTTGTCCTATCTCTGTAGCAATATCTGTGTGTTTATATTTCTGTAAAACCTGGGGGTGTGTGAGAGAAGGACCATTCCTGTACCTGGGCACAGCAGGTCTGGACTGAGTCACTGTGACTCATTGCTGGCAGGAAGGTGACAGGGGCAACAGGAAAAGCCTGTTCCTGTCACTGAGTGTTTGCCATTTCCAGAAATAGCCTCTTCAGTTGTTAGGTTGATAAAGATGGGGAAGAAAACATTCCAGCCCCTGGATATTTGAAGCCTTTATCTAAGGCTTGGAGGTGAGGGGCATGGTCCATGCTGAGCCGTGGGAGTGCTCAGGGGTTTGCAGAATGCAGTGGAAGGAGAGCAAGGGCAGTTGGAAATAAGAGAGAAAACTGAAGAAACACAAGGCTCACCAGGCTGTAGCAGGAAACAGGGATCCCCTTCACACTGGCTGATGACCCTTTCTCCTCGCTTCTGTGATAAGAACCAGAGGGGTGAAAACCAAAACAGACATGATACAGGGACATGTCTGTCATTGATAGTGTGGATCTGTGTGGGAGGGTGTAGCTCAGGCAGGAAAGTCTGGAGTGTGCGCAGTTGCAGCACAGAGAATCCTCTGTATACATTTGCCATGTATTATTTACACTAGAACAATTTTTTAAACTGTGATTTTATAGCACCTCCTACCATGAAGTTTTGAGCCCCTGATGCTGCTTGTGTTCTGTGACAGCAGCTCAGTGAGCCTGTGCTTGCACTTGAAGGGCTCCAGGCTCCTGAGATCTTTTGTTTGGAAACAGGCAGGTAAACATGTCCTTGAAGGACGCCAGCAAGGTGTGGTTGTCTCTCAGGAGAGGTGGACAGATTGTAGCGGGGAAGGATGCTGAAACTGAAACCATACACCGTTGAAAGATCAACAAAAACAATATTTATTACAAAGAAGTGGCCAACAAAATGAGAAACTGAGAGACAAGAAAGAGGAGAGAGGGAAATAAGCCCTCAATAAAACCCCCACTCACGCAGGTGTTACTTAGGAGGCGTCCCCACAAAAGGCAACATTGTCCTCCATGTGAGGCTTGAGTCTAACTCTGAGCACCAGCCATCTGCTTTCTATCCAACTTCCTGGTGATGTCTACCTGGGCAGGTGTGGCCAGCACCACCCAGCTAGAGGCCTTCAGTCCCTCCCCCCCATTGTGTGAGTGGTGCCCCATCTGCACATGCGGGGGGACTTTGGAACTGCCCCGCGCTCGAGCCCTGCACCTCAGGGGGTCTTTTCTAAATGAGTCTGGGGGTGTCCTTCATCACCCTCCTCTTCACTTTCTCCTTCAAATGCCCTTGGAAGGCCATCAGCCAATAGTAAGACCCCAATTAATTGTAGTTTGTACAAAACGCTTCCTTCAAGGACGAAGTTCCCGTTTGTCAGTGCTTGTTTTCTCATAACTTGGCAGGAAAAGGAGAGACTCTCACAGGTGGCTGGGCCAAACACAGACCAAAAGTATCAACATCTAATTAAACCCGGATACACAGATGGAAGGCACACCTGCTGACGACCCAAAAACTGACCTGCTCTGATTTCTCTCTTCAGATCTTCCCCCTCCAGCCACAAGGGAGAGGCCCCCGGGGTGCAAGACGGTGTTTGTTGGAGGGCTGCCGGAAAACGGGACGGAGCAGATCATCATGGAGGTGTTTGAGCAGTGTGGGGAGGTCATCGCTATCCGCAAGAGCAAGAAGAACTTCTGCCACATCCGCTTTGCTGAGGAGTTCATGGTGGACAAGGCACTTTACCTGTCTGGTGGGTGTGTTTGTCTCAGATGGCAGCTTAAAATTCTGGGACAGAGATGTGATCTTGTCATTTATAGGCAGAACAGTAGGATTTGGGGCAGATTTATCTGATGCTGTGTCAGTTTGCCCTTCTGCTGCCATTGCATTTCTGCTTAAATACATGACAGGAGCTCCTGAGAGGAAAGAGAGAGAGAGTGTAAGGTAAAACATATGGATTTCCCAAGAACGCCAAGGCAGTGGAAGGATTAAAAAAAAGGTTTATTTAAGATGCAAGGACCACTTCTTAACTATGCTGCACACACTGGGCCCCAGGGAAAAAAGGCAGTGCCCCGTCTTCTCCAAGGCTTTTTGTGTCTTCTCTCTCTCCTCACCCACTCTCTCTGGCCTGAGGAGGCCTAGTACACGTCTGCAAAGATGTTATCTCTCTGCATACCAGGGAGAGAGGTAGCTTGCTCACAGCTTCTCCCTGCAACTTTCTCTGAAATGCGGAAGGGAGAACAAAAAACATCTAACCCATTTGAGAAGGCATTTTACAGTCTTCCTAAGCAAAATCGAGTTCTAGCTCTCTGTCACAAATCCTTCTGAAATAGTCCCTACCTCCACAGACAGCAATGCTTTGTCATCTGGAAACCTCCACAAAATATTGGGCTGAGGTAGAGTCCATGCCCGTCTCACCTGGATAAACATCCAGCTGATTCTTTAGATGGTGCTGAAGGGTCCCTGTTGCTCCCAATTGCTTATGAATTGACTGGTATGCTTGACTTCTGTGGGGATTTTGTCCCTTTGAGCCATCAAAGCTGAACCACCTCCCCGGGCTCCTTTTACCTGGGGAGCCCCACGTAAGCCTGACCACTTGTCATGCCCACCAGGCTACCGCATCCGGCTGGGCTCCAGCACGGACAAGAAGGACACGGGGCGCCTGCACGTGGATTTTGCCCAGGCCAGGGATGACCTGTACGAGTGGGAGTGCAAGCAGCGGATGCTGGCGCGGGAGGAGCGGCACCGGCGGCGGCTGGCAGAGGAGCGCTTCCGCCCGCCCTCGCCGCCGCCCGTCGTCCACTACTCCGACCACGAGTGCAGCGTGGTGGCCGAGAAGCTGAAAGGTGAGTGACTCTCTGGGGGCCGTGGCCACCCTTCTGTCCAGTGCTGGACAGCACTCTTGTGTTCTCCTGGGGTTGTCTTGCTGAGCTGAGGTTGCCCCTGGCAGCTCTCCGGGCCGTCTCCCTCTCAGAATTGTTTCTTTTTGTCAAAACAAACCTGTACCTGAATTTATATTCATAGAATCCCGGGTTGGAAGGGACTTCAAGGCTCACCTGGCCCAACCTTTCTTGGCAAAAGCATGGTCTAGGCCAAATGGCCCAATGTCCTGCCCAGCCCAATCTTGAAAGCATGTGATATCACAGAATCAGCTAGGTTGGGAAAGACCTCTGAGATCGAGTCCCACCAATGACCCAACACCACCTCGTCAATTAGACCATGGCACTGAGTGCCTCATCCAGTCTCTTCTTAAGTACCTCCAGGGATGGTAACTCTACCACCTCCCTGGGCAGCCCATTCCAGTGCCCCAATCACTTCTTCCTAATGGCCAACCTAAACCTCCCCTGGTGCAGCTTAAGACTTGTGCCTTCCTGTCCTACTGCTGGTTGCCTGGGAGAAGAGACTGACCCCCCCCCACCTTGCTACAACCTCCTGCCAGGGAGCTGTAGAGAGATATTGGGGAATCCAGCACTTCCCATGGCTGATTGTTCCCATTGTGAAAAATTGACCTCTTGTGCCCAATGGGAATCTCCCCAGGAGTACCCATTCCCCCTCATCTTTTCCATGTGACTCCTTGTAAAAAAAAGGGTTTCCATATTTTTTGTAGCCACCCTTTATATCCTGGAACATGGTGACACGGTTTCCCCTAAATCTTATTTTCCCAAGACTGAACAAACCTTTGGAGTGCAACAAACTTGCGCAGATCAAAACTGTTCAGTACAAGTTTCTTCCAGTAAATTTTGGTTAAGGTTAAAAGGACTAGTATAAGTCCTAATACCTAGTTTGAAGCCTGAGACCCATGTTTGACCTGATAATTTTGGAGCTGGAGGGTATTTCCTTTCACAAAAGGGTACATCCGAGTAGACATGAAGTTTTGCAGTAGGTTTCTAGCAGTTGGTCCTCCTCTTGTTGCACCTCAGCAGATGATTTGCTCCATCAGTTTGGTTTTAGACTTTGCCTGCCTTTGTACAGCTGTGGGTTCAGATCATTCCATGCTTCCAGGAGTTGTGATGAGCCACCTGAAGGAAGCTGACCATTGAAAGAGCAGTTCAGCGCCAGGGAAAGGACCTGAAAGCTGCCCAGGCAACCCCATACCTGTGGTGTAAAGCCGTCCTTTCTTGCTACAGATGACACAAAGTTCTCAGAAGCCATCCAGACCTTGCTGACCTGGATAGAGCGTGGGGAAGTGAACAGAAGAACTGCCAACAACTTCTACTCCATGATCCAGTCGGCCAACAGCCACATCCGCCGGCTCGTCAACGAGAAAGCGGCTCACGAGAAGGAGATGGAAGAAGCTAAAGAGAAGTTCAAACTGGCTCTCTCAGGGATCCTGGTGCAGTGTGAGTAGTGTTTCCACACTGGATGTTGGTTGTCTGGTGTAGGGAAAACTCTCAATTTCTAGTCTGGAGAGGCCACACTAAAAGGGCTCCAGGAAAAGAAGTAGCAATGGCTTCCATGCAGCTACAGCTCATTTAGAATCAGGTGTCATTCACTTGGCAAAAATTCCTCGTGGTACTTTTTGCTGGGGTAAGAGTCCACATCTGGGGGGGAGGAGAGAATGAATGCTGAATTTGTTTCCTCTTTTAATTATCATCTGTTAGTAGTTCTGTCATCTTTTCAACTCCTCCTGTGCACAGACAAGGTAAGTTCCTGGGAATCTGGTGCCTCAGCGAAGTGTGCAGGATTTATTCACCAAAGGTAGGACACAGCAGAGTGTTTCCAACAGCCTGTTGCAGAACCTGGGTCTTTCAAATCCCAGTGCTTTATTAAATGAGGAAATAAGGAAGAGGCATGGACTGTATTAATTCCAGAATGTGTTTTGTAACAGTTCCTCAGACCGTTCATTGCCTCTTACACATCTCTGTTAAAGTAAATCTGAGTATTTTTACTTTATGAATACCTTCTCCACAATTGTACTAATTTTCTTTGATCCTTTTGCCCGGGTTGTGAACATTCTTAACTTTTGATTTTTATATCTAATAATTTCAGCTGCTACTTGATTATTTTTTTTTTTAATTCTTTTTTTCTTTAAATTCTGTTACTGGTAAAAAATATGGGCACACGGTCCAGAGGGACATACATTGAGCACTGCAGAGTAAGTAATAATAGAGACTAGTGTGTAACTCCACTCCCTAAAACACAGCTGAGATCTCAGCCACTCTTAGGTTACTCTGAGAAGCAGGGAGATGCTGTAATTGTTACGAAATAAAAACTACTGCATCACAAGCATAAAAACCCAATCAGGTAGATGTGGGTGAGCGCTCAGCCAAGGAGAAGCACTTTGTATATCCAAAATGCTTTGGGAATTTTCTGGAGAAACAGAAGGAATAAATTTCAGGACCAAGAAAAGCTGGTGGAAAGTGCCAGGATCCTTTTCCTGTAGGTCACACAGGCTGTGGCACTGTCCTTTGGGATGTCCCAAGGGCCAGAACTCACGGTTGTACCTCATCATCCCATTGTGGAGGGCGAGTCCTGCCCCCCTGGACTCCTTACACTCCCAGCCAGCCCTGCACAACAAATTTGGATATTTTTCAGCACACACATACTGCCTTTTTTTTCCACATGTCCTGCCTATTTCCCAGCTGAGAGCAGAGCCCGTTTCCATTTGGTCGTTACCTGGGAGTGTTTGGCAGAGGCCTGGTGAAGCCCACACTTCTCTTTCCAGGCACTGAGCCTCTTCCCTGAGCATAGCATCAGCACAGTACAGTGTTATAAGAAAAGGGTAGCCAAACCACCTGCCTGATTCCACTTTTTTACTCCTTTACTCCTCTTGTTCGCCCTCTCTGGATGCTATTCGGGCCCGATTTGCTGCTGATTTGACACTCCAGTCGAGCAGATAGTGGCCGTGTACCATTCTGCCTCCAAACAAAAGGCTTGGGACCATTTCACGAAAGCTCAGCGTAAGAACATCAGCGTGTGGTGCAAACAAGCAGAGGTTGGTAATCTTTTCTTGTGTTAGAATCCTCCAGCACGGTCTCTTGCTTGTCAGGGTGTTGATGTTAAGTGTGCACGATGCTCGCGTGGATAACAACACCTTCGTTCACAGTGTGAGGTGGGAATTGCTCACTCGGCTCTCGTGTTACAGGTAATAAATTTCCTCTTGGTATTCATGTTACTTGTAGCGACACGTGGAGACCTGTCTGCTGATTGAAGCTGTGCACAATGATAGCAGTAATAATAGTAATAACGATAAATATTGATTTTTGTTCTGCTGGTTTTAGTATTAAAGGAAGAGGGATTTCTAGAGGGATGGTAAAAAAAAACCAAAAAAAACAAAACAACAACAAACCCTAAATGTCATCAGAATCTGTTTTATCACATTTTTATGTGATATTTCAACCTTGAGAGATGGAAATAATTGCAGCTGGACAGCCTGGAAAGCTTGAGGGAGGATGTTTTCAGTTAAGGGAGTCAGGCAGAATGTCAGAAAAAAGGAAGCTAAGGTAAAGAAAGGGGGTCCATTGGGAAAGTGATGGTCTGGTTTGTCCTGGGGTCTGTGACCCAGGTGCAGGACCTTGCACTTGGCCTTGTTCAGTTTCATGAGATTTGATCCCACTCCTCCACACTGTCCTGGTCCCTTTGATTGTCATTCCTTACCTCTAGTATAAATCATCCTTCAGTTCTGGGTTTTTCTTGGATATAGAGTTCCTTATTACAAACTTGGAATAGGCACATCTATCCCAGCAAAGCCAGGGGTTGTCTTTCACCTCTAAGATTATTTGACATCAAAAGTGAAATCGGGCAAAGCTGAGAGTCTGGTGGTCCATGATCACCACAGGCTGGGCATGTCCAGGCCTGGGATCCCCATGGATTGGGGGTGTCCAGCCCACCTTCCCATACAGCTGCTGCCTGGGAAGAATCTGTGGTGCTGGATCATACCCAGCCAGGGCCCTTCTGGTAACAAGAGGATGGTCCCTCCTCCACCATGGTGGAACACTCTAAATGGCTGTGTTGTCCTGGGAAGTTTCCAGCTGTGATCTCCCCATGAGTGTGCACTTCTGGGACTTTGAAATTCCCACTGAGTCAAACCTCTGTAGTAGCTAAAGGAGGAGCCAAGGTTTCCTCTCCACCTGAGAAGCCAGGTGCAGTGTGACTCAGACTGTTCCTCCACCCCAAGCCCCAGTGCTCCCGTTCTTCCCTACTTTCTGATTGCTCGCTATGGCTGGGGTGGGAGCTCTCTCTCCAGTTGGAGCTGTCTTTTGTTCCAAGGTAAGTTCTCCCTATGGGAAGAGGCTGTGAGACCACCGGTGAAGCCTCTTCCAAGAGCACTTGCTCCTGGGCTCAGCTTGCTGCTCTCCCCCGGCTTAGGGTCTGCTCTTAAATGAAGGTGGAGCCACAAGATGCAGCTTCTTGGTACAGATTTTGACAGATATATATATATATATATTTATACATGTATAAAAACATTGCTAGCATCTGCAATTGAAAATGTCTCTTATCTCATTGTACATATCACATGCTGGGTAAAGGGTATCTCAACCTTTTGGGGTCACCTTGAGGAGGTCTCTGCTCAAGGGACACCCCACTCTGGTGCTGCACAGGTGGGCTCAGGGGGCTGCAGGTATTTGTAGTGCTAAGAGATGGACCTGTAGGCAAACCTCCTTTGCTGTACATGCAGGTGTGCAGCTGTAGCAGTCTTGGTTTGGTCTGTCCCAGCTCAGGCTGGGACTTCCTGGCTCCAGAGTATTTAAGGTTGAGCAGAATTCCCTGTGGTTTGCACAGCAAGTCTGACTTGTCTCATCACAAGAGCAGAAGGAAGATGGAAGAGTCAATAACTGCAGTAGCACTGGCAGATTGACTCGTGCTGGATATTGCCCTTGATTTAAATCATCTGTGTCAATTTTTAAATCATTTCCCCTTTCTTGTGTCATGGAGTTGTGTTTTGCAGACTTATATTTCAGCAACATTTCATCCGACCAACCTGTTCCTTCTAATCTGTATTGAAATTCCCTCTACTTTCTGAACCCCAGGAAATCCGTAACATCCATAACGATGAGCTGATGGGTATCCGGAGAGAGGAAGAGATGGAAATGTCTGATGAAGAAATAGAAGATCCATCAGAAATGAAAGAAACGGAAGAATCAGGTAAAATCAATTTTTGCAGCTCATAAAGCGCTTGTCTTCAGCGGTTTCTTTCAGGAGGCCCATTCTGAGTGTTTTGCACCCCAAAATGGTCATGGTCAGAACAGAATCAGTGCAGTTCCCTGGAGTTGTTTCCTCTCAGTGCCTGGGTCTGCAGCCAGTGTTTCACTGCTCCCTGCCATGGTCAGGGGAACCTAAAGCAGTGTCTGAGCTGCTGTCCCTAGTGAAGTGTACTGGGATTAATGGAGTAGGATGTGGAGGAGCTGGAAGCTTTCTCCAGAGGCAAAAGCAAAGCCCTGCCCTATGGAAGCTAATCCAGAGACAGCAGCTCAGCAGCAGTGTTACACTACAAACCCACAACCTGCCTTCTCCTGGACATCATAGAATCCTAGGGTGGTTTGGGTTGGAAGGGGCCTTAAAGATCATCCAGTTCCACCCCCTGCCATGGGCAGGGACACCTTCCACTAGCCCAGGTTGTTCAAGCCCTGTCCAGCCTGGCCTTGGACACTTCCACGAATGGGGCAGCCACAGCTTCTCTGGGCAACCTGTGCCAGAGCTTCACTACTCTCACAGGAAGAATTTCTTCCCAATATCCCATCTAACCTTGCCCTCTGTCAGTTTGAAGCCATTCCTCTTTGTCTTGTCACTCCAGGCCTTTGTCCAAAGTTCCTTTTCAGCTCTCTTGGAGCCCCTTTAGGCACTGGAAGGGGCTCTAAGGTCTCCCTGGAGCCTTCTTTTCTCCAGGCTGAACCCCCCCAGCTCTCCCAGCCTGGCTCCAGAGCAGAGGGGCTCCAGCCCTGTGACATCCCAAACAGTGCTTGGGAGGCATTTCTTTGGGTGCTCAGCACTTTTCACCGGGAGCTGCTGAGCCCCTGTATGCGGTGTGTGAGGGGAAGAAGCACCCAGGAGCTTCTTGCCCCGGGTTGTTTGACTTTTGTTGCGTTCCCAGCGCTGGTGTCGCAGGTGGAAGCGCTGAAGGAGGAGAACGACAGCCTGCGCTGGCAGCTGGACGCCTATCGCAACGAGGTGGAGCTGCTCAAGCAGGAGCAGGGCAAAGCCTCCCGGGATGAGGACACCACCAAGGAGCAGCAGATGAAGCTCCTCCAGCAGGCCCTGCAGGGCATGCAGAAGGTGGGACCGGAATTTTCTGTAGCAGAGGCAAAAGGGGCTGGGATTGGGGGGGGCAAAAACACACGTAAAAACACTCCGGCTTCGGTGGGATCCAAACCGGCAAATGGGAGCGACTTTGTCGTTACCAGCGTTGTCAGAAAAACCCCAAATGACCAAATAGTTCGACTGGTGGCTGTATGAGCTGATGAATCCCATGAAAGTGATTCATAGTTCATGGGTTCCTTGTGTGGTCTTTGCTTGACCCTACTGTGACTTCCAAAGTACCAAGCCTGTGTGCCCCTATAACTGAGTAAGAAAGTGGGAAATCCATCCATTGGTGATGGAATTACTGTCCCATATTTACACAGATTGCTAATAGGCAAAGGCATTTCTAAGATACATTGTAGATTCTTCTTGGTTTATGCTTTACCTTGTAGTAGTTCTGTATATGACCTGTCTGGTCTTCATGGAAAAGCCCTTCTTTGTTTTATAGTCTTTAAATAATAGGAGGTGGAAGGCAGGTTAAGAACTGAGTTTATCTTTTCTCTTCCAGCATCTTTTGAAAGTCCAGGAGGAATACAAAAAGAGAGAAGCAGAGTTAGAAAAAGTGAAAGAAGACAAATTAAAAGTGGAAACATTACTAGAAAACCTGAAGGAGCAGGTATGTGTCATCCAGGGCTTCTTTGTGCAGTCCTTGGATTCCATGGTCCATCAGGAGCATGGTGAAGGACCTCTGTCCTTCTGTAATCTTGTAGAGGATGTCCAGCCCTGGTAGGAGCAGTTGTCCTTGGAAAGTGAGGAAAAATGAGCTGTTAAATTGGAGGATGTCTGTCAGTAATGGACCTGCTGGTGGCTTCATGTACCTGTGAGAACAACTGTATAAATAAATAGTAACTCATTGTACACAGCTGCTATCACAGCTGGAATGGGGTTTTCTGCAATCTGAGCTTTACAAGATAAGAAAAAAGGTCTCAATTATCAGACATTGGTTTTTAGATTTGTGGTTTAGGGGCATGTTTTGATCTGCCCTCCTTAAACCACTTTGGAATTGAAAGTTTTTGTCAGTGGTGTAATATTTTTATGCTTGCTTTATTCCAAACCCAAATGCATAGTGCTGCTTCTCAGGTGTGATCCACTCTGCTTTCATTGTGGATCCCTGCATGAATCTACACTTACTTGGTCCTCTCCTCTGTAGCACAGAGACAATTACACAGGAAACACGAGGCAGCACTTCCCCCCATGGCCCATGGAGCCAGATGCTGGGTTTTATCTCAGATTTTCCACCTTTAGCCCCATTTTTTTTGTGCCACGAGCTAGGGAAGACAATGAACGTCTTTCTAGGAACTAAATATGGCTTTGTATATCCCGGTAATGATCAGAACAGGAGCCTCAGAAGAGAAATAATAGATTATCATCAGTAATCTTTCCTTTCTTTGCCCATATATAGCAGAGCATGGCAGATGAAGAGGACAAGGAGGGAGATGCAGCTGATTGTCAAGGGAATGTGAGTCCAAGAGCTTCTTTTCTCTTATTTCAGACAGAATCTCTCACTGATGGAGTAACAACACCTTAGTGTAAAATGAGCAGTGGTTTATGGGTTAGTTTGTGTGAGGTGAGCCTGGTACAGACAGATTGGCTTCATGTCCAAGGGAGAGGTTCTTCCCCCAGAGGGTGGTTGGGCACTGAACAGGCTCAGCTTGTCCCTGGATCAGCTTCCACAGGGCAGAGCTTTGCTTTCTCCTCTGGAATGTGGAAGCTCAGGCCATTTGGGCACAGCCTCAGCCCTGTGTAGCTGAGAACTGCGCTGATGTATGAATTTGAGCAAACCCAGGGGACAATTCAGTTCTATGTTTGTCACTGGCCCCCCTCCAGCCCATCTCACTGGTGACTGCAAGCTGTTCCCAATTATAGCTGTCCACAGCTCTCAGGCCACTGGAATTCCGCATAAAACTCAGGAATAAAAGCAAGTCCTGCTTTTGGTGCACCCACCATCTTTGCATCGCTGTCAGACTTGTGTTTATTTCAGAGATAATAAATTATGCCAAATTCTCTTTTAATTCAGTACCACAAACTCAAGTCAGGGACAGTCTGATCCTAAACCCTGGGTGGGTGGCCCCTGGGCACTTGGTCCATCACATTTGCCTCAGTTTGGGCATTTGAAAATTAAAGCTCTTCAGCTGAATTAGCCATGGCAAGGCTTCTTGCTCTGGTTTGTATTTTGTTATTTAATACATGGCCCTTCCAGAGCAGACATCGTGTCACAGAGCAGGGCTGGTGCACTGAGTGTGGTGGCATCTGGCTGAACTCCACGGGCTTTTCATCTCACTTGGTAGATCACACACAGGACCACGGGCACGGCTGTGCTTTGTTGGAAGCGTTTTGGAACATAACCAATAGATACACCAGTGATGGGTGCAGTGACTCAGAAACAGGAGAACCCCAGGGCAGGCTCTGAGCCTGCCCCTGCCTCTGCCTGGTGTGCCAGGGTGGCTGCTCTTGCCTGCAGCGGGCCCTGTGGTTTTGTTTTGCAGGAGAGCAGCACATCCAGAGTTTGTGCCTGCAGCCAGGAGAAGGAATGTCCAGTGGAGAAGACGTTGAGCAACAGTCCTGTGAAATCTGAACGAGAAGTTCTCCTAGTTGGTGAGTTCTGAGGGGCTTGGTGGTGATGCTGAGCTGGGGGGACTTGCTTCAAGGTGGCCTCGCACTCCCTCTGGCCTCCTTTGGTTCCTTTGGTTATCCCAGGGGAGGTGGGAGTCCTGGAACCAAGGAAAACCTCGAGCTTTGGCGGGGTCTCAGGGTGTCACTTTGTGTGACACACACAGGGTGTCACCCTATGTTCCCAGCTGGTCCTTGTCTCATGACAATGACATTTGTGGTGTTCCTTTCCCCAGGAATAATTTCCACCTTTCTCCATGTGCATCCCTTTGGAGCCAGCATTGAGTACATCTGCTCCTACCTGCAGCGCCTGGACAGCAAGGTGGGTGTGGGGGCTGGTGGGGGCTGGACAGAGAGGACTGCAGGAATCTGTTCCCTGCAGGAATCTGCTGGAAGGGGTGAACTTTCTTGGAATCACACAATGGTTTGGGTGGGAAGGGATCTTAAAGCCCATGTCATTCCACCCCCCTGCCATGGGCAGGGACAGTTGCTACTAGACCAGGTTGCCCAAAGCAGCTCAGCTTTGGGGTTCTCCACAAACCCATGTCCCCAAGTGCAACATCCACATGGCTTTTAAATCCCTCCAGGGATGGGGACTGCACCACTACCTCGGGCAGGGAAAAATCTCCACAGCATACGTGTTTTTGTTTATTCTGTTGAGTTTGCTGCCTTTGGGCAGTTTCCCTTTATTTTCCTTATGACCTCCAAGGAGAGGAGCAAACAACCACCTTGTGCATCAAACATCTCACACCCTCTGCTGTGGCCCTGTTTGTGTGTGTTCTCCCTAAACTGAGCAGTCAGTCTGTCTCTGAGCGAAGTTCTTGGGTTTTTTTGATCCTGTCACCCTTCCCTGAGCTGTTCTGTCTCTGATCCTGTTGGTGGGATCCTTTTTAGGGGGTCTGTGGGAAGACAGGGGTTGATCCCTGTTTGTGGGGTGACTGAGGGCAGTAACCAGCCATGCTCATGCTTTTCCCATGGCACAATATGGAGCTGCTGTGTCCTGCAGAATTCCTGTGTCCTGCTGGCTTCACACTCCTTTGTTGGAGTAAATGGGAGCAACTCTGCAAAGGCTTTTGGATGTTCAAGGGAATTTCATCTCGCTCCTCTGCTGTCCTTCAGTTGTCTTCCCAGGAACAGGAGGCTCACCAGCAAGGGAATCATCTCTTGGGATCGGAACTTCTGTGCTGCTTGTGTTTCTGACTCAGTGTTTAATTTACCCTATTCTAAGAGAACAAGACTCCCTGGCGTGACTCACTCCAGCCCTACCAAGACAGAGTTAACAATTTATCTCCTCATTCTAGCTTGGAATTCGTCTGTGAGGCCAACAGCTGCCTTTATTTTGGTTTGGAGCTCTTATAAAAATGCCATCATAGCATTCAGCTGCCTTCTGGCACTTCCTCTTTGGAATCCACAGTGCAGAGCAGGGCTACTGGAAGTTTCTGCTACCAGCTTGGGAGAAAAGGCCTGTGCAGAGCCCACTCTTGAACCTCTGCTGTGGCATCAGTCTCCTCTTGCTCCCTGACACTCTGGGCTCTTGTGCCTGCTCCCTTGGAAGATGTTCCTGCTTGTCCTTTGGGTTCCTCATGAGCTCTTCTTGTCTCCCTCTTCACTCCTGCAGGAGCTCAAATTAGTTTGGGTGTTATTTTTAATTTCTAGCAGATCTTTGAGCCTGAGGTGAGGCAGGAGGAGAGGGAGTACCTGAAAGTACAACCTGGTTTCTTGAAGCTGCCAGCAGGAAAGGACAAGGAATATCTTTCCCCCTGTTCCCTGCCCATCAGTCTCACCAAGAAGGTCAGCAGAGAGCACAGAAATTAGGATCAAAGGTAGTTTGGAGGCATGAAACAACCCTTCAGAAGCTGTCTATAGCCCTGAATGGGGCTTGGCAAGGCCTTGGGCTGACAAACTGCCCAAATCACCTGCTCAGGTTCCTTCTCTGCACCGATGCAATCCCACTTGGTTCTGTTTGGAGCAGCTCCTGCGCCATCAGACATGTGGGACTTAAAAAAAGGTAAAAGTACTCCCTGTTCAGTGACTTAAATACCTGGGAGGTTTTAATCCATTATCCACAGGGGAAAAAATCCAGACAGTCCCTTTACCCTGACTTCCAGTGTTCATCCTTGCAGCCATCTCACCCCAGAGCGGGACAGCAGCACAACTCACCGTGTCCCAGCATTATCCCCACGAATCCAGGGAAAGCCCAGATGAACTTCAGCAATTAAACCATTTGAGTTTGAGTATCTCCAGTCATCACAGGGCTTCCATCTCCATTTTTAGTCATGTTTTCCTTGTGTTCCTACAGATCTGCACGGCGGAAGTGGAAGTTCTCATGACGCGACTCCAGAACACGTTCCGGCAGGAGCTGAGCGGGGTTGGGGCCAGCTTGGAGAAGAGGTGGAAGTTTTGTGGCTTTGATGGGTTGAAAATGACTTGAGCTTTTGACTTAATGCTGAAAACAGCAGGATGTGGACACCGAGAAAACCCGGGATGCTGTTCCCCCTGTTCCCGATGATTCCCTCGCACGCTCCATGGCCCCGGGGTACAATGTGTAAGTGAAACGAAGTCTGGAGCCACCACTGGAAGAACTCTCAAGTTCTGCAGCTCCTTTGATCAGTTATTTGTTAATGGGCAAGTGCTGTTCAATATATTTGGGGAAAAAAGCTCCTGCCTGACCCTTTGAAGCCCAGCGTGTCAACTCTGTTCTGCCAATGTTGTATGTGTTTGTGTGCCCAAATTCTTCCCCCTCAAGCTTCCTACCAGCAGGAACTGTCATAGACTACCAGCCATAGACTGTCCTGAAGCAACAACAAAGAGGCATTTTCTGGTTTCTAGATCACCAAAAGGGGAAAAAACAAGGCATTTTTTAGCCATTTCTATGACTAAAACCCGAGGTATGTTTAGATAGAAGATTCAGATGGCTCAGGGCTCTCAGAGCCAAGGAATTGGTTCTTTTTCGTGCTGTTTTCCTTGTTAGCAGTTAAGTTGAGGTGGGGGCAGAGCCTCTGGGAGCTAGGGGGGGATTCTGGCAGTGCCACTTGTGCTCTGGGTCAGTCCGTAACAAATTTCTTACATGGGAAGGGTGTTTTATTTTCTATGGATGTGGGTGGAGCAAAGAAGCTACATCAGCCTGGGTTTTGGTGATTTTTACCACACGATTCCTCTCCACCTGCTTTGCTTTGGAGACCGAGCTACAACCAGCACAGACTTCTCTGCTCCTGAACCTTCCCACCACTGTCCCTCATGCTCCCAGTGCTTTCCAGGCTCCTCCCCAGCCCTCTGCAGACGTTGGTGAGGTGCAGTGTAACAGCCTGCCCAGATATCCCTGCGGATTTTCCTGCCCGCTCAGCCTGCTGTCACCTGCAGAGCTTGCAGCCATTCCTTGAAGTGTTCCCATTCTGCAGGGCATCCTGACATGTTCCTGTGATGGCAAGTGTCACAGTTTTCCAGCTGCACACTTCCAGCCCCTCCTCTGTTCCCCACACGGTGGCCATTGGTGTAGGTGCCCTTCAGTTGGGCTGTTGATCCCACCACGTTTTTGGGGGAGAAGCCCCAGTTCCTACGTGCCTGTTCTTGGGCGCTTCCCTGATTTCTGACCCATCCACAATTCTCGTGTCTTTGCTGCCGGGGGTTGTCCGCCCCCTGTCCCCTGCCATGGCTGAGGTGCTGCCCACATGAGCACAGGGACACTTCAGGTGTCTCCAGCACAGACCAACACCTGGTGTTGAAACCAACCCCTCACCAAAAACCCAAAAATCTGCTGCTGATGTTGGGCTTGGAGTCAGGTATTGACCTGCTGGCCCTGCCTGTTCCTCCCCTCGTCATTCCCTGCAACTGGAAGGATAGAGGAGGGCAATACCTGTGCTCCTGATCCCTTAGCCCTGAAGTCTCTCTGGATCCCTCAGACTTCTTCCTGCAACTTCACCCTCTAACCCAGTTGAACCGTCATCCTTGTCGTTGCTTCCACTGGCAGAGCCTGGTACCGGTTCTCCTGAGGTGCTGGGGGAGCTGGGATGGTCCTGGGAGAGACACATCTATTGTGCCAGGTAGGAACCTGTCACTGTGTCCCCCTGTCCCTTGGGGTCAGCCAGGTGGAGACAGGACAGGGTGCTGTGTGCTCAGTGAGACTGTCTCTGGGAAAATCAGGGAAGAAGCTCCAGAAATCGGGACTGCTTCAGAGCCCCGAGGGTAACCATGGCTGGAGCACACCGGAGCTGGGGCAGACATGACATCAATGGGATGAGTGGGCCCGGGGGCTGGATCCAACCCAGGGTGGGAGCTCACGCAGCACAAGGACTTGCTGGGTCCCGGTCTCTGTCAGCTGCAGGGTGGGAGCTGGGATGGGGATGGGCCACCCTGGGAGGCCAGAGCCCCCTCCTGTGGGGCTGGGAGGGCTGGGGCTGTCAGGGGGTTGTTCCTGGGGGCAGCAGGAAGGGGCAGAGCCAGGACCTACAGAGCAATGGCTGGTGCTGTGGAAGCGAGTCAGGGCCAGAGCAGTGCAGGGTCCTGCTGCCTCCCCTCTCCCACCTTTCCCTACCAGGTCCCTTTCAGAGGGACTGAGGTTTCCCCCAGGAGAAATCCACCCTGCAGATGGGCTCCCTGGCCAGCAGGGAGGCAGGTGAGGTGCCACTGCAGGTGCCAAACGCTCTCTATCTTCAGGGAGAGCTCGGAGTGGGTCACCCCTGGAACTGGGACAGCAGTGAGAGCCCTGCCCACAGCCTGCTTGGGTGCAGGGGTAGGTGACAGGGACCTTCCCATTGGGACCAGGCTGCTCCCAGGTGGGCTGTTGCTCTCTCTGCTCCTGACACCCAGTGCTTGCCACATAAGGAGCAGATGAAAACCCTTTAAAAGAATGTTCTGGATAGTTGTGTCCTTGCAGACGAATGCTGTATTTTTAAGGAATAAACATTTTTTTAATGGGCAAATCTTGGCCCTGCTGCTTCCCTTGCTTTGTCTAGTGTTTGTTGCCTGCCAGGGAAGAGGAGGGGCTCCATCCCAGGTCCTCTGCCATGCTCCATCCCAAGTCTTCCACCACCATGGGGCTTCACCTTCCTTGTGAGTGTTGAGAGCTCCCCGCTTCCTCTGCAGCCTCTCTGATGATGTCTTCCCCAGGCAGTGAATTTGGGATTCACGACCTCTTTCCTCCCTCAGAGCAGCTGGACTTTGCAGATTGTGGCAGTGTTGGGGTGGATGGTGCTGCTAGTTTATACTGGTGACAAGGACGGGCAGTGAGGTGATGGCAGAGAAGACAGAACTGGGCAACCCCCCCCCCGGGTGCAGCTGCCTCTGGAGGGGGTTCTGTGCCTCGGCTGCGTGTTTGGGAGGAAGCTACAAGTGGGGCTGTGGCCTCAAAATGGAGCTGCCTTGGGGAAGGGAGCTGGTGGTGACTGGTGGCTGCTGGATCGGGAGAGCCAGAGATCCCTCGGGCAGCAGGAAGGGCAGAGCGGGGGCCCAAACAAGCAGGAGGTGTCAAGGGTGAAAGGGAGCCTTCCCTCCTGGGGAATGATGCTCTGGAGATGCAGAGCTGGCACGTGTTGCCCCTGGATCCCTGGAAGTGTTCCAGACCAGGTTGGATGGGGCTTGGAGCAACCTGGGACAGTGGAAGGTGTCCCTGCCCATGGCAGGGGGTGGGATGAGATGAGCTTTAAGGTCCCTTCCAACCCAAGGCACTCCATGATCATCACCACGTCATGGCTGTGGTCCCCAGGGAGCTCGTGGGTGTGTTAGCAGGCAAGGAGGTGCCAATTTTGGGTGTTAACACGTGTTTTGTGGGTCACTGTAGGTTTGTGAGGCTCTCCAGGGTCTGTAACTCCCCAGGGACAACCTGTGAGCTGTAGATCCATCCTGTCAGGCCTGGGAGCTCCTCAGTACCAGAACTCTGCAGGGACTCTGCATCCCCCAGGCCCGTGGTGGGTGTGGAGGGCATCCCTGTGCCCTGCCTGTGCCAGGCTCCGCTGGAGACACGATCACTGGGAAGATGCCGTGATGGAGCAGTGGGAAGGTCTGCATGGAGAGCTGAGGTGGAAACCATCTGCTTGGCCCACACTGACCAGTCCAGGCAGCACATTCCCAGTTCAGGTTCCACCTGCTGGAACAGCCAGCGCTCCGGTGGGTGTCCTGGTGCAAATGGATGGGAAAGCTCAGGATGGAAGGGATTGAGCAATGGTCGGTCCCTGCCAAGGCGCAGTGTCCGGCGTGGGAAGCACGGCTCCTTCCATCTAACCCTGCCCTCTCTCCACACGCTGCTTCTGGCTCTCGTTTCTTTTGGCAGAAAATTCACATTCTCATCCGCCCTCTCCTCCTCTCGGCTGTGGCGGCTCCTCTCCAGCACTTCCCTGCTTCTCCTCCTGCCTGTGGGCTGGGAAGGGACCCCAGAGCCACAGTGGAGACGCTGCTGTGAAAGGAAGGAAGAGCAAGGAGCTCCAAGAGCTGCTGGTCCTGCTGTGAGAGGACACAGGGAAGGTAAATGTGGGCTCTTTTTTTCAGCTGGGAAGAGAGAAACTTTGCTGCTGAAACTGGCAGAGCAGCCACAAATCCTTGGGAATGGAAGGGGCGGCTTGACTGAGCTGCTCCCCGTGAGATTCCATAAGGAAGCCCTACTGCTCTTTTCCAGTTAGTAAGATTCCTGCTCTGGCATCCCCCTGTGAAGGAGGATTTGTGGGGCTCTGGCTTCGCCCCTGCTGTGAGCAGCATTTCCCTTCCTGCGGGGAGCCCTGGTGCCTGCCCAGGCTGAGGGAGCCCTCCTGTCCCACAGGGCTCTGCAGGGATCACCCACCCCTGTCCCCAGCAGGGACACCCACAGAGCTGCTGCTCCGCCGGGCTGGGGCTGCTTTTCCCCATTTCACCTGTTCCCAGGGCATAAACCTGCAGCTGGGGCAAGAAGCAGGGGCAGGCGTTTGGGGTTAACTCCTGAAGGATGAATTTTGGGAGCACCAGCGGTGGGGGCACATCACTGGGTTCTTCTCATGGCGCCTGCGGTCGGGCAGATAAGCAGCAGCTTGTCCGGACTTCTCCTTCCTGCCTTCCCTCTGCTGCTCCCTCTCCCAACCGGGATTCCTTCTCCTCCTCACCCCGCGGCAGCCGCATCCTCCGGGACTCCGCTCAGGCAGGGGCTGTGCCTGTGGGCTCTGCCGGAGTGCGGAGCTTCACCTGCACGAAGGTAATTCCCTTCGGGGGTGTCTCTCCGGGGATTTGTCCGTCCGTCCAGCTGCAGTGGAGCTGCTCAGTCCTGCCAGGAGCTCACGACTGGCAGCGCTGCTGCTCCTCCTTCGCTCCAGATGCGGCAGAGGCACAGGAGCTGTCCCTGGCACACGGAGATGCTCTCAGCTGTCACAGACAAGGTGTCACCTGTGCCCTCCCCAGCCGGGCTGTCCCAGGGGAGCAGGATGGGACTTAAAAAAATACCCTATATTGCATTTATTTTACTCTGCCAGAGGGCAGGGTTAGATGAGATACTGGGAAGGAATTCTTCCCTGTGAGGGTGGGGAGGCCCTGGCCCAGGTTGCCCAGAGAAGCTGTGGCTGCCCCATCCCTGGAAGTGTCCAAGACCAGGTTGGACAGGGCCTGGAGCAACCTGGGATAGTGGAAGGTGTCCCTGCCCACGGCAGGGGGTGGGACTGGATGGGCTTTAACATCTCTTCCAACCCAAACCAGCTTGGGATGCTGTGATGTAGCTGAATTTCCTTTTTGTTGTGCCCTTCTGACGAGCTCCAAACAACTGTTTTATATTTATTTCCTTCTTAAATTTATGTAACTTTCTAAATGCCTCAGGGAATTGAAATTGAAAACCCGGCCAAAAAGAACCAGCCCCAGGGGCTGGGGTTGGCCAGCACTGTGCTGGGGCTGACACGGGAGACCTGTCCCGTTCCCGGGTGTCTCACCCTCATCCCTGGAGACTTCCAGGCATGTATTTTTCATTCCTGCCTCAAGCCCTCTTTGGGGAGGCTCCATTCACAGCCTGTACTCCGCCCTCGGCTCTGTTTTCCATCTGCTGCTGTCGTTGCTCTTTGGACTGTGCTGGGCTGTGCCGGGTGCCAGGCCTGTGGCACAGGAGGCACCGGGCTGGAGGCACTCAGGTCAGTGTGGGGTGAGGATCCACATCCCTGTATGGGCTCTTCTGGAGGCTGCACACAACAGGGAGGGCTCCCCAAAGGTGTGGGAGAGGGGATGGGGTGTTGGCGCGGGGCTGTGGGCTGTGGTCCAGCTTGTGCTGGGGGTAAAAGGGAGATCTGGTGACGTGCAGTTGTGATTTACAAGAGGTGAATCATAGAATCATGGAATTGTTTGTCTTGGGAGGGACCTCAAAGCTCATCTTGTTCCATGCAGGCACACCTTCCACTGCCCCAGGTTGCTCCAAGCCCTGTTCAACCTGGCCTTAGACACTTGCAGGGATGGGGCAGCCACAGTTTGTGCCTCATATATCTTTCAGGGAAGAATTTCTCCCTAATATCCAGTCTAAATCTCTTCCTTTAATGCCTCCAAGGCCCTTGCTTGGAAAGTCAAAGTGGGGTGGTGTGTCCAGGGCACCTGCAGCCCCACTGGCTCTTCAGAGAGGTGATGGAGGGACAAGTGTCTCCTGCAGAGACTCCCTGGGCTGTTTCCAGCAGCTTCTCTCCAAAAGCTGGCATCCCTGCCGTGTGCTCCTGACTCTTTTATTTCACATATGTGTGTTTTCCAGAGGACCTTTGTCTCAGCTGCTGTGCCAGGCCCCTGGGATGCAGCCCGTGGCCCTGCAGAGCCTGTCGGAGCTGGAAAGGGCCAGTCTGCAGGAGCTCGCCCTGTACCGGCTGCAGGAGAAGCTGCTCGTGGGGGATTTCAGCCTGGACAGAGGTACAGGGTGGGGGAGAGTGGAGAGGGTGGGAGAGGATGGAAACTAAGGCCCAAGGAGGGCTGAGGCTGAGCCATTAATGGTGCACGTCCCCACTCCAGTCTGCAGGATGATGGTTACGGAAAGACATTTGTGACACGTTTTGGTCCATTTTATTTTTCATTCCTGCTTTGGTCTGAGCCCCAGGGGCTAAGTCAGCCTTTGGAAGGGGTTTGCATGTCCACAGGAGTGTGAGAATGTGACCCTGCCCGTGTCTGCCTCCCATCTCCCCTTAACCCAAACCAGATGTGATGGCTTGGCGAGGTCCCTGCTGGGATTGCCTGAGTGCCGCTGGGTTGGGACAGGCTTTGCTGTTTGGATCCACATCCAGCACAAATTCCCAGTGCTGGGAAGGGGCTTATGTGAGACTGGAAGACGCGCTGGGAGATTAATGGGTGGATAAATTTAGGAGCTCCACAGGGACTGAGCATAGAGGCCCTGTCGGGGTTCCCAGGGCTGCCTGTGTCCCCCAACGTCCTCACAGCAAACTCAGTGAGCTGGGCTTCCACTGACTCCTTCCCACACTTACTTGTTACCCCCATGATGTGCCTCCTCTGCCCTGGGCCATATTTTGGCATCCCAGCAGGGCAGGGGGTGCCTCCAGCTCCCCACCTCTGGGGTCATGGGGTACCAGCAGAGGGAGCTCAGAGTTTCCAGTCCCCCCATCACTTCAGCAGGGCTGTCACCAGTACCAGGGCAGCTGGGGCTGGGACCTCCCAAGGATGGAGTCCCTGCAGTCTCTGGGGACCTCTCCCAGGGATGGAGCATTTCCCAATGCCCAGCCTCATCCTGGGCAGCAAGGGACACCCGAGTTTGGTTTCCTGTCTCAATTACTATCGGTAAGGTTTCGCACCATGAAACGAAACTTCATTCATGAAATGGCTTCAAGAAGAGTCCAGCAAAGTTCCCCTCTCCCTCCCAGAGCTCCAGTTGCTCCAGGGCTGCAGCAACAGTCCCTGAGGGACTTCGACCACAAACATCCTGGTTCTTTTTATATTTCATTTTATTTTGGGCTGTTGTGATCCCATTTGCAGTGACACCCTGCAGCAGTGGCTTCTCTAGGGACGAGTGCAGTGCCACCCCCCCCCACCCCCAAACCCAGTATTTCCTTCCTGGCTGGTTAATGTGCTGCTGGATAATTTTTTTGGCTTCTACACTCATGTTCCTCATTCCAGCTGTCACAACTTTCCTCTAAATCTTACAAAATAACCCAAACAACTACATATAATCTGTTCCTATAAAGAGACTTGCTTAGGAATGAGAAGCATGAGCCAGAACAGGGTGATGGTGGATGAGGGGAAGGCTGTGGATGGGTCTACCTGGACTTCAGCAAAGCCTTTGACACTGTCTCCCACAGCACACTCCTGAAAAAGCTGCAGCCCATGGCTTGGTCAGGGGTACTCTGTGCTGGGTCAGGAACTGGCTGGAGGGCTGGACCCAGAGGGTGGTGGGGATGGGGCTGCATCCAGTTGGCAGCCGGTCACCAGTGGTGTCTCCCAGGAATCAGTGTTGGGCCCAGTTCTGTTTAATGTCTTTATTGATGATTTAGATGAGGGGATTGAGTCCACCATCAGCAAATTTGCAGCTGACACCAAGTTGGAGGGGAGTGTTGATCTGCTGGAAGGCAGGAGGGCTCTGCAGAGGGACCAGGACAGGCTGGATCCATGGGCTGATTCCAAGGGGATGAGGTTCAACCAGGCCAAGGGCCGGGTCCTGCCCTTTGGCCACAACAACCCCCGGCAGCTCCAGGCTGGGCCAGAGGGGCTGGAGAGCAGCCAGGCAGGAAGGGAGCTGGGAGTGGGGATGGACAGGGAGCTGAACAGGAGCCAGAGTGTGCCCAGATGGCCAAGAAGGCCAATGGATCCTGGCCTGGATCAGGAACAGTGTGGCAGCAGGAGCAGGGAAGTGACTCTGCCCCTGTACTCAGCACTGGTGAGGCCACCCCTGGAGTGCTGTGTCCAGCTCTGGGCCCTCAGCTCAGGAAGGACATTGAGGTCCTGGAGCAGGTCCAGAGGAGAGCAACGAGGCTGGGGAAGGGACTGGAGCACAAGTGCTGTGAGGAGAGGCTGAGGGAGCTGGGGGGGCTCAGCCTGGAGAAGAGGAGGCTCAGGGGAGACCTCCTGACTCTGCAACTCCCTGACAGGAGGGGGGAGCCGGGGGGGGTCGGGCTCTTTTCCCAGGCAACCATCAGCAAGACAAGAGGGCTGGGTCTTCAGCTGTGCCAGAGGAGGTTTAGGTTGGATTATCAGGAAGAAATTCTTTCCAGAGAGGGTGCTCAGCCATTGGAATGGGCTGCCCAGGGAAGTGGTGGATTCTCCATCCCTGGAGGTTTTTAAGGTGAAACTGGATGTGGCATCAGTGCCATGGGCTGGGAACCACAGCGGGGTTGGATCAAGGGTTGGACTTGATGATCTCAGAGGTCCCTTCCAACCCAGCTGATTCTGTGATTCTGTGTGTTCTCAAAGGATTTAAGGTGTGCAGTGACTGAGTTGTCAGTTCGTTGCTGCTGGATGTGCAACATGGGAGTCCTCCAGACCAGGCTGGGATAGGTGATGGTTTTTTGTCCAACTTCATATGTCTGTGCCCTCTAAAACATTCCCAAAAGCCTTTCTGGGCCGCATTCCTCGTGTAGTGCCATGGGGTCCTGGTACCTGAGTGCCAGTCCCTCCATCCCTTCACCTGAGGAGGATGATGCCCGTCCCCAGGACTGTTCCCCAGGCATCCCATGGGACTCATGGATCCCTCAGGGCTGTGGCCATCACCGCAACGTCCCCACATCCAGAGGCTCCAGAGAGACAGGTGTCTGTGAGGAGAGCCCATGCTGAACCAGCCCCATGATCCTGGTGCCCAACCTTCACCTTCTCTTCTCCTCCTAGATGGACCCAAAGGCAGTAAATCCATCCGGCAGAAGCTGGAGAGCTTCTCAAAGGAGAGGAAAGGTGAGCAGCCTCCCCTTTCCCTGGGGTTTGGTCCCTGCTCTCAAGTGGAATTGGTGATTTTTGGTGGGGTGAGCTGGGAGGTGCCTGAATCCAGCAGGTTGCTTCATCCCAGGTTGTTTTGCTGTTTTTGGAGTCAGGTGGAGCAGCACGAACGTGACGGAGCCTGGAAGGATGGAATATGTGTGCACATAAACGTGCATTTTCAAGCTGTTTATAAATGTTGCATATAAATGTTTCTGTCTGCCCATTTTGCCCCAGTCTCGCTGCTTCCAGTTCCATTTTATCATCCCTTGAAGGATTTCAGTGGCAGCCCTGGGGAACCCAGAATCCTAGAGCAGAGCCAGGCAGGAATGAGCTTCCCCACACCAGTACAAAGCCACCTCAAGGAAACTATTGAAATTATTGTCTCATATTTTACTAAATGGATTTGTGGCTTGTGCTCCCGGGGTAGTGCAGAGTCTGGGGGTGAGGAGAGCTCTCCTTGTCAGAGGGATGGAGAGGGACAGTTATTTGGGAAGAATACCACTAATACCAAGGCTGTTCTATGTCAGCAGATGTAGCTGAGACAAACCCTGTAGAAAACTGGAAGGTTAGAATTTGGGAAGAATCTTTTGGTTTGGATATTTCTGGTGATTTATGAAGTCTTTGCTTCATAAGTACCATGGGGTTGGAACCAGTAATATGAAAGAAAGCCCAGGAAAAACTGGGACAGGCTCCAACAGGCTCTCTGATGGAGACCAGTTTTCCTTCCCAGCTCCCCTGTGTCTCTTTCCTCTTCCTCCAGCATCCCATTTCCCATGCCATGCCCTCCCTGCTCAGATCTCTGGCACTCAGGGTCCCACCACACAGTGCCCTGGTGCTTTCCAGGGGCAGCGGCCTCCTCTGAGTTTGCCTGGGCCCTTGGGAATGTTCTTCCCACCTGCTCCTGGGGGCAGGAAACCTGGACTGAGTGCAGCTCCCTCCCCGGTGACGCTTTTCCCTTTCTCCCGTGTTGTTCCCAGACTGCTCTCCTCACACCTTCGGGATCCCGCTCTCCCAGGTCATTGCCAATGACCGCACCCACCGGCAGCTCCAGGAAGCCGTGGGGAAGAGTCGCCGGCTCTGCCTGGAGGTGGAGGCCACGGTGACCAGGTTTCGGGCTCAGAGGCAGAAGAAATCTGGGATGGGCCCAAGCTGTGTCCGAGCACCTGATGGGGGCTTCCCAGAGGAGCCACTTTCCCCAGCTCTTCCGGACAAGAGCTTCTGGAGCCAGCGAAGGGTACGGTCCCAAAACGGGCTGTGATGGTGCTGTAGGATGGGGGGTCTGAATTCAGCAAGAAATGGGGTTTTCCTGGGTCTTTTCTTAACAAATGTAAGTCAGTCGTGCTCCATGCAGGGCTGATCCCAGGTTGCCCTCAGGGAAATGAGGATGGCCCTGCTCCCCCTGGAGAGGGACTGTGAGAGGTGGGAGGATCTTCACCAGCTGAGCTCTTACTGAGCCAGGGTTACCAGGAGGACATTTCAGGGTCAGGAGGGTCGATTCATATCAGATATGGAGAAGAAATTCTCCCCTGTGAGGGTGGGGAGGCCCTGGCACAGGTTGTTCAGAGAAGCTGTGGCTGCCCCATCCCTGGAAGTGTCCAAGGCCAGGTTGGACGGGGCTTGGAGCAACCTGGGACAGGGGAAGGTGTCCCTGCCCATGGCAGGGGGTGGAATGGGATGCTGCCTTTTCCCACAAACCTCTGAGGTGGCAGTGAGCACTGGGATCTGTGGGGTCATTCCTGCCACCCCTCTGCTCCATCCCAGGGGGCCATGTCTGTGGATTCCATCGCCGACCTGAGTGACAACGTGTCCAAGCTGCTGGAGGCACTGCAGCTCTCACACCCCCACGAACTGGACCCACGGAGAGTCCTGGGCAAGAAGAAGATGCTGAGCCTCAACCCCATCACCTGGCAGGTCCCACGGATCGTGGAGAGGTGCTGCACACACATTGAGACGCATGGTAAGGGCGTGGGTGCCTCCGGCAGGTCCCGTGAGAGGCAGGAAAAACCCACTGTGTGTGGTGGGCTGGGACATTCCAGCCTGGCTATTCCCCAGAGTGGGAGGAGGCTGCTGGTTTAGTGGGCATGGATTTGTTTGAAGGTTGGATCTGATGATCTTGGAGGTCTTTTCCAACCTTAAATGATTCCACAATTCCGGGGGCAGGCCATGCTCCCAAAGAGCCACCTGTGGAGAGTTCTCTGGGCTGGAAGCTGCATCAGAAGGGAATGTCACTGTGTGTATCAGTGACCATGTCTGGTGCCTTAACTCCCACTGCACATCCAGGCCCTCCCTCAGAGCAACTGTAGGGATGAGCTGTCCTCCCTTGCCTACAGACAATCCCAGAAAATCTCGCAGCTCCACAGCCTTTCCTTTTCCCCACGCTGCCTGGAGAGGGAAGGGTGCACACGAGAGCCCCTGCTATGGTGCTGAGGTGCTCCCAGGACCAGCTGGGGTGGGAGGGATCTGTGGGGATGCACAGCACTAACCTGCCTGTCTCCCAGGTCTCCAAACAGTGGGAATCTTCCGTGTTGGGAGCTCCAAGAAAAGAGTTCAGCAGGTAAAGGGAGACTTTTACTGTGTCCTCGTGGCCATACCACATCCAAAGGTCAGAGGCTTGTATGGATGGGGATGAATAGAACAGGCACTGGTGTGGAGAGGTCTAAAACATCCCAGGCACATGCTGGATCACAGGCAGCCTAGGTCCTGCTGCTGGGTCCTTCTTCCAGCCAGGAGACCAGTCCAGCTTCTTCCCTCCAGCCTGTCTTTGGCAGATGAGCCTCCATCCCCTGGTTGGCACTTCAGAGCCAAGGGCTCCATCTGGTCCCATGGCCCATCCAAAGGGCAGCAGAAGGCTGCTGGGCTCTGACACACCTTTTTTGGGTGCCCTGCTTTGGGGGGACATTGGGAGTAGCCGACCCTCGTATCCTGCCATGGCAGTAGCCCTCCTGACAGGATGACTCCTCCAAAGAGTAAGAACTGACCGTTGCATTATTCTTTTCATCTCTTCCATCTCTAAGCTGAGGGAGGAGTTTGACCAGGGGCTGGATGTTTTTTTGGATGAGCATCAAAGTGTTCATGATGTGGCTGCTCTGCTCAAAGAGTTTCTTCGGGATATGCCGGATTCCCTGATTCCCAGAGAGCTCTATGGAGCCTTCCTCAGCACAGCCAGTGAGTACCTGCAGAGCGGAGACTGCGCAGAGTCATGGAATGGGTTAGGTTGGAAGGGACCTTAAAGCCCATCTCACTCCAGCCCCCTGCCATGGGCAGGGACACCTTCCACTAGCCCAGCTCCAAGCCCCATCCAACCCGGCCTTGGACACTTCGGGGGATGGATCCTTCCTCACCACCCTCCTTTTCCAAAACCACTGGACAATGGTGGGATGGGTGATGTGCTGCCTGGCACTGCCATGGGCAGTTACTCTCATCTGTGGGTTTGGGGGATTTTTTTCAAAATTGGATTATAATAATCCCTCTGGACCAGGACAGTCTTTGACTGTGGGGCTGTGCAATACACAACACCATCACATCACAGCCCTTGCTGGGGTCTCTCATCCCATGGGATGAAGGATGGGACACCAGCCTGGCTTCCTCCCGAGCTCTTTCCCGTGGGTGTAGAGGAAGGCTGGAAGTGCCTGTTCGGCTGGAATCCTCACTAACAGCTGCTCTCTGCCCAGCCATGGAGGGGCCAGCACAGCTGGATGCCCTCCAGCTGCTTCTCTTCCTGCTGCCCCCCTGCCACAGCGACACCCTGCACCGGCTCCTGCGCTTCCTCGGAGAGGTGGCCCGGCACGCCGAGCACTCCTGGGATGCTGATGGCCAGGAGGTGAGGCTGATCCAAAGGGAACCACTGCATGGGGAAGGGGTGCTCAGGCTGCAGTGGTTAGAACCGAGCAGAGCTACTTGCAGGCCTAGGTGAACCCTCTGGAAAAACCAAATCCATCACAGAATCATTTAGGTTGGAAAAGCCCTCCAGGATCACCGAATCCAACCTGTGACTGATCACCTGAGTGACCTTGTCACCCGGACCAGAGCACTGAGGGCCACATCCAGGTGTTCCTCCAGTCCATCTGCAGGGATGGGGACTCCACCACCTCCCTGGACAGCCCCTTCCAATGCCTGACAACCCTTTCCGTGAAGAAATTCCTCCTGATGTCCAGCCTGAACCTCCCCTGGCACAGCTTGGGGCTATGTCCTCTTGTCCTGTCAAAACAGGATGAATCCCATGTCCACAACAGGCCTGTGTGGCTCAGGCTGGCTCAGAGATTTTCAGGGTGCCAAAAACCCCAGAGAGACCTGGCTGTGTGTCCATAGGCAGCACGAGGGGCATTTTTTGTGGACTAATTCTGGTTTCTCACCTCCCAGTTCCATGAAGTCACTTGTGTGACTGTATGTTGAGGTTGATTTTGATTTCTCTAGACAGCTCCGAGTCTCTCCATGATTCAGGTGCTGGTTTTGTCCCCTAATGGGAGATGATAGGGAAATATTGATCCTTGGTAGGGGCTGGGAACATGGGACATGTGGGAATGGAGGCAAGGAGGGGATGAGCGTGTGCTTCAGCACCTTTGTGCTGGTCCTGACACCAGCTCAGAGGGGACCAAACTGGACCCAGACCATCACCCCAGCCCCACCCACCAGCTCATGTTCCTGCCCTGGGGTGGGTGACAATATCCTGGGACATCCCATGCTGGTACTTCCATAATCCTCAGTTTCCCTTTGTGCTTCCTTGCTAGGTTCCTGGGAATAAAATGACAGTTTCAAACCTGGCCACAGTCTTTGGTCCCAACATCCTGCAGAAGGAGAAGCCTGGAGAGAAAGACGCTGGTGCCCTGAACTTTGAGGACAGCGCTGCCATAATCCTGGTGCTCCAGAGGCTGATCGAGCACCACCAGGCCCTGTTCTTGGTAGGTGAGGCTCCTCAGGGCAGCTCCTCTAGACCTCCCTTCCCTCTGAACTCTCCCAGTGGCAGCAGAGCAAGGGGGTGTTCACAGCCCTGCCCAGGAGCAGGTGACTCTAGTTGGCTTTGGGAACACGGCTCATTCCTCACGGTGTAAATATGGATTTAGGATGGCTTGATTTAGGTGCCATCGTAAGGGCACAGCTGAGGGTTGTGCCGTGGAGGTCCCCTCTTCTCTGGCACCTCCCACCTTGGTGATGTCTGACTGAGCTCCTCTGGGACAGGGAACGTCTGGCCAACACCAGGGGTGGCATCTGGGGGCTGTTTCTCCCTCAGACTCCCAGTGAGGGGGGAAAGAAGTCGAAAAATGGGAGAGCCTAGAATAGGGAAGGAGCTGGAAGAGGATGGCATGGGGTGGAGTGCCAAAGCCTCAGGTAGGTGTGGGCAAGATGTAACAGCAGGGAGAGCTGGTGAGGGCAGTGAGGGACCACTTCAGATCACTTCAGATCCACTCTTCAGCAGGAGTCAGGCAGTGCTCATCTCATACTGGGGGATGCATCGCCCTGGGATTCCCAAAAGCTTCTTTTAGAGTCATACAAAGGCTCATATGGGAAGAAGAGAGCTCTGGGCCTCCAGATCAGCTAGATCAGGGCTGCAATCTGGCTGGGCTTTACTTCTTTCCAGGGATGGGGAGCTGTGACCTCTCCAGGTCCTGTCCCAGGGCTGCACCATCATCAGGGGAAGTTTTTTGTCCCTGTCAGAGGTGCCCCTGCTGCACCTTGGTTTGTGCCCATCCTCTGTGATGGGTCTGGCTCCATCCTCTCTCCACCCTCCCACAGGATACTTGCAGGCAACAAGAGCCCCCACAGGTTTATGAGAATGGGACATTTCAGTCAAAAAGCTTCATAGCAATTTTGGGGGTCTGCGGGGAGCCAAAAGACCAGGGTTGCTGGGGGAAAAGCGGGGGCTGAGATCCTGGAGAGCCCGGGAGGTGTGTGGGATGTGACACCAACATGGTGTGTCCACGACCACGTATTGTCCTGGAGTCCTTCCACTGTCCTGGGCTGCCCCTGCTCATCCTCCTGCCGAGGGGGACCCCACGAGCGAGTGTGTCCGTGTGTGCCCCCAGGTGTCTCCAGAGATGCAGTGTGACATCCTGAGGAGGCTGTTCCAGACAGATCCCGATGTCATTGACTACCTGCTGCGCAGGAAGTTTCCTGCCGTGCCGTAAGTCCCCACGAGGCTCCTCCCTGCACGGGGCCAACCCTGCTGATCTTCCTCCAGCCTTCCTCTTCCCTCCACTGCTTCTGCTCATGAGCCTCCCCAGCAAAAGCCCTTCACATCCCAGCTTTCCTGTCCCTCAGAGCTCCCTGTTCTCCTTGTTTCCTCCCTCAGGTCCCCTCCGGAGCATCAGAATCCCTTCTTGTCCAGCCCCTTCCTCTGCTCCTGCCTCTCAGGGTTGCATGCTGATACCTGCTCCATGTTCAGGCTTCTCTAAATCTTCTTTGCCCTTGGTGCCCACATTTCCATGCATTTTTTTGCCTTGTCCTGTGTGTCTGTGCATCCACTTTTAGGCTCCAAGATGGGACAGTCCCACTTTTAGGTTCCAAGATGGGACAGTCCCACTGAGGCTCAGAATTGGAGCTCATGCTCTTCCCTGTGATTAAATACAGTGGGATTAAATACAGATTAAATACCTCGTGTCCCATAACTGGGCCCACCATCACAGCACCTAATGCAGGAGGGGGTTTGCTCTCTGGGGTTAGAAGCAGGGGATCTTTGGAAGCAGGGGACACTCAAGAGCCTTTGGTCTCCTGGTAGAGCTGGTGACTCTTCAGCAAACAGGGACTGTCCTGTGTGAGGGGTTTTCCTGGACCACAGGCCACATCCAGGCCAGGTTGGACAGGATTTGAAGCAAACTGGTCTAGTGGAAGGAGTCCCTGCCCATGGCAGGGAGTTGGACTAGATGGTCTTCAAAGTCCCTTCCAACCCAAACGTTGGATTCTATGGTACAGTTCCTTGTCTGTCTTCACATTCCCTTTGGGGCTGTCCAGAGATGGCAGTCTTTGGGATCTTTGGGATCACTGCTAGAGGACACTTTGGAGTGGAGTTGGCAATAGAAGCATTTGCAATTAGCATCTCTCTCTTTTTTTTTGCCTCCTTAGGCAGCTGGAGCATGAGGGTTCTGCAGAGGGCCACTCTCCCTCCGCACTGCCCGGCTGGACACGCAGCCTGGAGAGCAGCTCGGTCTCCTCGGAGCTCTACAGCAACGTCTCATTCCTAAACCTGCACGTTGGCATCTAGTGAGCCCTGGCCAGGCCCTCTGGACAAACTGGGCAGCCTTTCCCAGCAAAAACCAGTCCTCTGCCCCACTTCGGGGGAAAGCCCTGTGCCTGTGCCGTGGGGGTGCGTGTGTGGGGCAGAGCTGTGCTCGGCAGCCACTAGCATGGGCTGTCACCTCCTTGCAGGTCCAAAGCACTGCTGTGCCCCTGGCACAGTCCTGCCTCTGCCATCTGCTTCATCGGAGTTTGGGGAATGAGATTCCCATCCCCAGAGCTGAGGGGACTGGAGCGTCCATCTTTCGAGGGAAGGCTGAGGGAGCTGGGACTGTTCAGCCTGGAGAAGAGACAACTTGTCCCCCAAAGGGACCTTATGGATGTATCTAAGTGCTTTTGTAAGGGCCTGGAGTGACAGGACAAGGGGGAATGGCTTCCCACTGCCAGAGGGCAGGGTTAGATGGGATATTGGGAACAAATTCTTCATTGCGAGGATGGTAAGGCCCTGGCACAGGTTGCTCAGAGAAGTTGCCATGGGCAAAGGCATCTTCCACTGGACCAGGTTGCTTCCAAGACTCCATCTAGCCTGGTCCTGAACACTTCCAGGGATGGGGCAGCCCCGGCAGAGGGATGAAAGAGTACTTTTGTGAACAAAACCAGGCTGGAGTGTCTGGTGGAACAGCAGCACGGGGAGGGATGGGGATGTTTAAAGGACCAAAGCTCCATCAGTGCTTTGCTCCATGAGGGTTTTCCTACATTCACATCCAGAGTTGGTCCATGGATGATGGTCCATGATTCTAGATCATCTTCAAGGTCCCTTCCAACCCAAAACATTCTGTGAGAGGTGGAATGGGGAATCGCAGCCAGGGCCAGCTCTCCAGGAAGCTTTGGGCTGGTGGGATGCTCCCATGTGTCATAGCTTTGGGCACATCTTGTAGTACTGAGAGGATGATGAAGGGCTGGATGACCCTTTCCTTGCTGCTGGCCTGAGGGGGAGGATGGATTCATATTCCATATTCTGCCACAGCCTGTGCCCAGTACTGGTCTAAAGGCACCAGAGTCTCGGGGCTGGGCTCTTATTTTGCAAAGGTCCCTTCCCTGAGGATGGGTACAGTTGGGATGGGTGGGGAAGTATTTCCTGGAGGAGTGTGTGCTGTGAGATAGCTGGTGAGACCTCCCTGGTCTCTGGTCTCTGATAAGCCCCAGAGACCAGCAGTGCTGTCGAGTCTGTGGGAGTGGATAAGCTCGGGACACCATGGGGCTGCTGAAGGTTCCTGAGGTCACCAGCACACCCGAGTGTCCACTGTGAAACCAACACCATGTCCAGCGGCTGGGCTGGGTGGGATTGTACCTGCTGCAAGAGCAGCCCCTCTGGGGACCTTCCAAATTCCTTCTTAGGGTGGTAAAACGATGGCACAGGTTGCCCAGAGAAGCTGTGGCTGCTCCATCCCCAGAAGTGTTCCAGCCAAGCTGGACAGGGCTCAGAGCAACCTGGGACAGTGGAAGGTGTCCCTGTCCATGGCAGGGGTTGTAACTGGATGGGTTTTAAGGTCCCTTCCAACCCACATCATTCCTGACTCCGTGATTCTGTGGATGAGACAGGGATGCTGACACATGAGGCAGCTCTTTGCAGGAAAAGTCGTGTTGAAGTTCACTTTCCCAGCGCCACAGAGGGGGCAGGGAGGGCATGTGGGGCTCGCTGGGAAGCGCCATCTTTCTCCTTTTGCTACCAAAACTATAAAAATCACTGTAGGGTGTTTCTCCCGCCACATCAGAAGCCTAAAACTGCTCAGTGCCGGTGGGATATTGCTGGAAACTCCACTTGAGGGCAGCCCAACACCGGCCTGCCCACAGCCTCCCTGAGCTGCACGGACACTCCTCCGCCTGAAGGAGCAGCCGGCTGGCGCTGCTGGAACACACCAGCGCTTGCTTAGAGCTGCTCTCTTTCAGCCTCACAAAATAAACCCCGTCCCCGATCAGTTGCAAAGCTCATTCAGGGAGCCTCGGCATTGCTCCGAAGAGTCCAGTGGCTTTTGCCACGCTCCAGGTTCTGTTCTCGTGGGCTCTTTGCCCTGGTTGTTGTTGGGTTGTTAATGTTTGGGGGTGTCTGTTGTTGCTGAGGGGGTGGTGGCTGTTTTGGGGGGTGGTGGCTGTTGTGGGTTGTTGGTGTTTCGGGGGGAGTTGCTGCTGTTGGAGTGGTTCTGGCTGGTTCTCAGCACCAACCTCACCAAAACCGTCTTGAAGCACTCAGCACTGGTGGGGTTTCACATCTGAAGTCAAGCTTAGGGCTTGTGTGAAGGGCACAACAGGGAATATCTGCAGGAGCGGGATCAACTGCTCGGATTCGTGAGTGATTTTAGGGTCAACGGCAAAGAAAGCAGGGCCCATTCCCTTCTTTTTTTTTTAATGCCCGTGTCTACCCTCATGCTGCTGAGCAGGATCCAGGGTGCTGCCCAGACACAGAGCTCTGGGCTTGACAGCTCACTGGGAAAACTGGAGGAGAAAATCGTGGAATTGCTGAGGTCGGAAAAGCCCTCCAAGACCATCCAAGTTCAAGTGCTCCCCCAACACTGCCAAGGCCACCACTAACCCATGTCCACGAGTGCCACGTACACATGGCTTTTAAATCCTCCTAGGAACGGGGACTCCATCGCTGCCCTGGGCAGCCTGTGCCAGGGCTGGACAACCCCTTTCCATGAAGGAATTTTTCCCAATATCCAACCTAAACCTTCCCTGGCATAACTTGAGGCCGTTTTTCCCTCGTTCCCTGGGCGCAGAGCTCCCCCCTGCTCCACCCACCTCTCCGGGGTGTGTGGAGAGCTCAGGTCCCCCCCCGAGCTCGGGCACGGACGGGGGGGTGATCCCAGGACCCGCCCGGGATCCCCTGGGAGCGCCCGTTGGGGCGGAGCCTCTTGGAGGCCCCGCCCAGGCCCCGCCCACCCCATCACCGGTTTGGGGCCAAAACCGCCGGGACCGGGACCCGCCGCTGCCGCGGGACCGGAGCACGGGGAGCGGAGCAGAGCCCGCCGAGCAGAGCCCGCCGAGCCGCCGGTGAGTGCCGAGCCGAGCCGAGCCACCTCCTCGGAACACCCCCTCCCCGCCCGCAGGGACTCTGTTCCTGCATTCCCCCCCACAACTCGCTGCGCATCCCCTCGGGAATCCCCGGGAGCGGGATAGAGCCTGGAGCTCCCGGACTGTCCTGGCCGGGGATTGTAGTCCCTTCCACCTCCCATCCAGGCTGCCCAGAGAAACTGTGGCTGCCCCATCCCTGGAAGTGTCCAAGTCCGGGTTGGACGGGGCTTGGAGCAACCTGGGCTAGTGGAAGGTGTCCCTGCCCATGGCAGGGGGTGGGACTGGATGGGTTTTAAGGTTCCTTCCCATCTAAACCATTCCGAGATTCTATCAAGCCCCTTACCTGGATAGGACAGATTCATACTGGGTTGGACACCAGCTCAGCTGTGGGATGAGCTGGAGGGATGTCTGAGGTGTCCAAGGAGCTCAGAGTAAGGCTGAGAACTGCCTGCAGGGAGGGGACCTGCATCCTGGCTCTGTCCCGTGCCCAGCCTGGGGCTGCCTGCAGGGTGGGTGCTCCAACACCCCCTTCTTGCCCCCCAGCGATGGCCGAGGAGCTCAGTGACCTGCTCAGGGAGTTTGATGAGGTGATGGAGGACTTTGACCGAGGCCCTGCATGTCAGTACCAGCAGCACCTGGAAGAGCTGAAGAGGAAAGTGGGACACAGCGTGTACGACAGCGGCATCGATGAGCTGGAGAGTGAGTCTGGGGCTGGGAACGAAATGGATGAGCTGGAGAGTGAGTCTGGGGCTGGGAACGAAATGGATGAGCTGGAGAGTGAGTCTGGGGCTGGGGAATGACGAGCCATGGGGGAGGATGATGTCTGTTGGTGTGGGAGCTCTGGGGTTCCTCCATGGAAAACCACTGAGCTTTCTGCTGATGCTGCCTGACTCATCCCTGGTGGGCTGGATGAGCAACACTGCAGGGATGACCGCTGGATCCTGGCCCAGGACCTGCCAACATCTGTCAGGGCTCCTTCTGCTGGGCTGGCTGCTGCACGACTGTGGGAGGCTTGGGATAAGTGGGAGCTCAGAGGGACCCAATTCCATGTAATAACCCTGAGAGTCCTCGTGACTGTGCCCAGACAGCCTCTTGTGATCTTTGGCCCAAGAAAGAAGCTCAGTTGCCTTTTTCCAAGCATTCCTGGTACCAGGGGAAGAGCAGATGGGCTGTCCAAGCACGAGGCAGGACCTGGCACCCCGTGCCACGCGTGCGGTCGGTCCCTGCTCCTGCAATGTGCCCATCAGGTGCCTGTGGCCGGGGCCAGGGACTGATGTTTTGTGTGTGCAGGTGCCAGCACATCCCCAGGAAGCAGCCTCAACTCCAGCGAGGAGCACCTCAACACCCCAGCTGACACTTACCCCACCAAAGGTGAGCCTGGCCCTGTCCCCAGGGGTCTGCCAGTGCTTCCTTCCACGTGCTCAGCCTGGCTTGGTGACAACTGGGCTTCCCTGTATGGGGGTTGTCAGTGGGGTCCTGCAGGATTAGGAGATGGGACTGAGCCCTGGCTGTTCCTGGCAGGATCCTGGAACAGCCACCAAGCTGGATTAGTGTGTTCCTGGTCAGGAATGGAAATGGGATGGAAACAGCTGCAGCTGGAGCTGCTGTGGTTAGGAACAAGGGGTAGAGGGTCTTTCCTCTCCCAAGTAAGAGGAGGAATGGGAAGACCTGACCATATTTCTCCCCACTAGCTAAGCTTGGTGACACGCAGGAGCTGGAGGAGTTCATCGCGGACCTGGATAAAGCCTTGGAGGGTACGTGCCCAGCTCTGATCCCTGCACTTCCCATGTGCTGGGGCTCCTCCACTGCCCCTGGCCAGCACCCCTCCTGCCTGGGGGTCCTGCTGCAGGGCACTTGGAGCCCAGGTTTGGTCTTTTCTTTTGGCGAGGGGCTCATGGATGTCACTTCCCTCTTCAGGCTCTTTCAGCTGGGGCAGAAATACAAAGGCTTAAGTGTGTTCCCTGTCTGCTGCCTCAGCTTCCTCCAGCTGATGAGCTGGAGGTGCTGGTACCTGGGGAAGGGACTGAGGATATGAAGGCCATGTTGGTCCTGGCAGTGATACCCAACAGGACAACCTGCAGAGCTGTTGATGTTTTTGGGAAGATGCAGAGGTGCCTGTGGCTCTCTGCCTGCAGCCTCCCTCCAGCTCCTGCTTGGAGGCTGCTCTTTGCTTGAGGGAGAAAGGTGAGCAGGAGGAAAAGAGGATTTTTCCTTGTGGTATATCCTAGCCCTGTGGAAATATCCCATCTGGAGGGAGGAGAGTGGGTCTGTGCGATGGCAGAAAGGGGAATCCCAGCCTGTGGGTTGTGTTCTTCTTCTCCACGTGTTTCTGTCCTGATGAGGGCCTGGGGGTGTCACTGGGGAAGGGAGTGATGCTGTGTTGGGCAGCTCTGGCAGCTGCACCACAGCAGCTCTATGATCTGGTGAGGTTGGCTGCTCCCCAGTAGCTTCCTTGCTGGGGAAACTGAGGCAGGGGCCACACTTCCTCTCACAGGGGAACAGCGTGACAGGCTGGAGGCAGAGAGAACTTGATTTAAAAAAATAATGAGATACTTCCCCCTACACGGACCGTGTAAGGCACAGTTCCTGTATCTGTTCCCTTCCCTGAGTATCCAAAATGAGGTGGCTGGTGGGAAGTGTTGCTCTGCAGGCCCCAGCCGTGCTTGGAGGGAGTGAGACAAGAAGGGGACCAGAGCTGTCTCCCATCCCCCAGATTTCTGCTCTAACCCTGCTGCTGGTGGTGCCAGGGGGTCCAGTGCAGCCCCCCCAGCCATCGTCTCACCATCTTCTTTCCCCTCTGTATCATCCTGCAGAGATGTGAGATGTGGTTCGGGCTTTGGAGAGGAGGATCCCCAGCAGCTGAGCCCCCCTCATGCCTGCCTGATGCACCCTCTGCTTCTGCACCCACTGCTGGCCTGGGGATGGCTCCTGGGACCATGCTGGGGACGGGGACAGGCGCAGGGACAGGCGGTGGGGACGGATCCGGCCATGGGACAGTGGTGGCAGGACCCTGCCAGCGCCGAGAGAGGAGAACCCGGGGTGGGCACTGGGCTCTGCCCTGCACGGGGGCTGGTGGCTCCTGGGACTGAGTGGGTTGAGGAGGTCTGTGCCACTGATGAAGCCCTTGGAGACCCCCTGGGTGATTTTGGGGAAGGACATCAGTGTTACCTTGGTGTCCCCTCCAGATTGGGAAAACCTGTTCCCCCAGTGGCATCTGTCACAGGTGGTGGCAACCACTGCTGGCCCTTTGCTTTGCATGGGGACCCCCAAATCTGGCCCATCCCTGCCCCCCAAGTGCCTCTGCCCCAGCTGCTGCTGCTGTAAATACTGTAAAAAGGATGTTTTGGGCTGTACAGAGAGAATGTGTTTCTATAAACAGGATTTTAAGCCTCTGTTTGTCTTTGTCCATCCTTTTCCTGTGTGTGGGGGGGGAGCAGGGATGCCTGGGCCATGCCCCGGCCCTGGGGCTGCCAGCCTGTGGGACTGGCATTGGAAAAATGGGGGGAGAGACCTCAGGGAAGCGAATTCAGCAGCATGTGCCTGCCTGAAGGAGGGTATTGGATTGGGAATCCCTGGTCCTCCGTTCCACTTGGCTCTTGGACAGTGTGGAGTGGGCGAGGGGGCAGAGTCCATCCCTTTCCCACTCCATCTGCTCAGGGAGATGGGCCACTGCCTGCTCCTCTGTCTGGGGTGGGTGACGCTGCTCTGAGGGCCCTGCTTCCAAATGGACGTGCCCTGGTACCACTTTGTCTTGATACTGCCACTGGAACAGCCCCAGGAACAAGCCTCCCGGGATATGGGTTTGCAGCCCTCTGCCAAGCTGAGCTTGGACAGAGGTTTGGCTGTTGACTGGGATGATGGGTTCCCCCGGGTTTCCTCTCCTTCGTTTCCCTCCTAGAGTTTCCCCTCCCCAGGAGCTGCCCCGTGTGCATTGGAATGACCGAGAAGGAACGTGGGCGCCTGCTCGTCCCAGGGCTGGCAGCACTGCCCTCCCTCCCTCCCTGTGATCTGCGTGTGGAGCAGGGTCACATGTGGCTCTGCTGCAACTGTCTGAGCAGGAAACGGGCAGTTTCGCTTTCTTCCCTCATCCCTGTCCGCGGGTGCTGAGCAGGAGGATGTTGGTCATCTCCTCTGCCAGCCCCTGGACGTAGAGCTGCCACAAGAGTCTGCTGAGCCCGCACTAATCCGAGCCCTGGGAGGGAGGGCAGGACAGGAGCGGGGGCTTCTGGGCAGGGCAGAGCAGGCATGGGAACACTTTCTGCTGTTGCTGTCCCTGTGTTGTGTGATGTTACCGCTGATCTCCCCCCCAGACAGACCCCGAGGAGCAGGCAGAAGATTGAGGTGAGAGTGTGTGGCAAGGTGGTGATGTTTGGAGTGTCTGTGACACTCAGGGATCTGCCCGTGATGCTCTGTGGGGTCACACAGCCCACGTCACCGGGGCCACAGGGACGGGAGACACGAGGACTGTCCTCACCGTGCCAATGGCAGCAACCCCCGTGTCACTGGGCACGTTTTTCCCCTCTGAGTCACTGCTCACAGCGTTTCACCCTCGCTGTCTCGCTCTGACTCCAGGGTTCATTATTCCACCCACGGTCCCGTTCTGCCTCTGGGCAACACCAGCTCCTCCCCAGCCTGTGTGGGAAGGGGTTTTTAACCCACCACCCCCAGTGCTGTCCCCGATGGGTCACGGTGGTGCTCCAGCTGTTGCTGTCCCCAAGTGCCACTCACCCCCTCGCCCCCCGCGGCAGCGGCAAACGTTGCCAAGCACCTACAGAAATAAATATTTTCCAGCCCCAGATCTGCTGTGGCTGATACACCCCTGCAGCCACAGCACAGCCCCGGGGAAGCTCTGGAGGTTGTTTGTTGTGGGGGTTGCCAGGAGCGGGTTGGGGTGTCAGCCCGGGCTCCTGCAGCCCCTCAGGGTTGGGATGGGTGTGTGGGTGCTGCCCACGCCCCACAGCTGAGCTGTCCCATCCCGTCAGTGCAGGAGCCTCTCCAGAGCTCATGGGACCTCCTGCCCCCCGACTGTCAGCATCTGATTGGGTTGGGGTTGGGGGGACAGTGGGATTGCACTGGATATCCCACAGTGCCAGTACTGTGTGTGGGGTGACAGAGGACCTAATGCCAGCCCTGTCCTGCCCAGCCTGTGCTGACAGCAGCTCAATCTAAATCTCCATGATGGGCTTCCCAGGGCAGTGATGGAGCCACCATCCCTGGAAATGTTAAAAAAAACCATGTAGATGTGGCACTTGGGGACATGGTTTAGTGGTGGCTTTGGCAGGGAATGGTTGGACTCCGATCTCGGAGGGCTTTTCCCACCTCAGTGATCCCATGGTTATATGGCTTGTGCATGCTGGTGAAGCAGATCCCTTTGGGCACAGCGGCTCTTCTGCTGGGACAGGGGCTGGATCTTTTTTCCTGGGGATCTCAGGAAGGGCTTGGGGACACAGCTGGATGGTGGGGTGGCACTGAGGTGAGGGCTGTGGCATCCACTGCCCTGTGTAGGGACAGCTGCCCAAGGGCTGTTGTGTAGCCTGGGAGGACCCCTGACCCCCCCATGCTCATGGGGGTACTGAGGCTGAGCAGGGCGGTGGGTTGGAGGCTCTGTGGGTCGGAGGTGGCCCCACTGTGCACGTGCCATGGAGGGGCTGCAAAAGCAATCAGCACGAACACGCACGTCCTATGACACTGCCACTCCTCCCTGGGCCCCCTGCCCATGGCAGCACGGGCAGGGGGAGCTGGAGCAGGGCCAAGGAGCAGCTGGGATGGGCTGGATGGGGTGTGGGGCTCTGCAAAGAGCCGTGAGAGGGACCTGAAGGGAACCCACTCTCTGGAGGTACTGGGAGCTGAGGGTGCCAGAGCTGCACAGGGGGTTCTGGAGGCCCCGCCATCAGCTGGGAGCTGCTGGTCCAGGCTGTCGGGGTGCAGGGAGAAGAATGCCAGCCCTGGCCAGGCTGGAGCAGGGCTGTGGTGGTGCACAGGGCCCCCAGCGAGGCTGTCCCCGCTCCCTGAGCGCTCCCCACTGCTGTCCCCAGCGGTTTGAGTGTTTTCTTAGAAGCGAGAGCAGCGTGCGCGGGACGGGATGTGGGTAAGAACCGGAGCCGAGGCGGCTGCACGGGCCCCCTGCCTGCAGCTGTTCCCGCAAAACCAGCTTTTCCGGAGCCCACCTGGGCGTTTGCCAGCGGAGCAGGAGCTGAGCCCCACACGCTCCCTACCCCGGCCCTCAGTGAGCCCCCTTCCCCAGGCTGGGGGATGCAGCTCCAGCCTGGAGCAGATCTGGCATCCTGGAGACCCAGATGGATGTGCTGGGGCATGGAGGGGACAGCTTTAGCAGAAGTGGCCCTGGCTGGAGACAGTCACCTCCCTCACTGACTGCTGGGTGGGCAGCCAGAAACCTCCCTGGTGGTCACCACTGTAGGGACCACCTGTGGGCAGGTGTTGCCTGTGTCTCCCTGCTTTTCCCTTCTCTATATTCCCAGGAAGAAGGCATGTATGGAGGCATCCCTCAAGGCTGGGCCACCATGCAGGTGCCAGGGCTTCTGTCTGTGCCTGGGAGCTGATAGTCCCTCACCCCCCACGCCAGGGGTTCCTCGATGAAGTTGCTGGGAAAGATCCTGGAGGGATCTTTCCAGCCTCTGAGGGGGTAAAAAGAGTCACCAGATCTGCCCTAAAAGAAGTTGTGGCCACTCTGTGCTTCAAAGAGGAGCCTCAACCCTCTGGGGAAGGGAAGTCCCCAGCTGCTCAGACAGTCTGGCAGTAGTGATGTAAGAGGCTGTAACTATTTTGGGAGACAGCGTAACCCTGGGGATGCCACCTGCTGTCTTTCCCGTAAAGCCCCCTCACATGTTTTTGTGGAATCCTAGAATGGTTTGGGTGGGAAGAGACCTTAAAATCCATCCAGTCCCACCCCCTGCCGTGGGCAGGGACACCTTCCACCAGCCCAGGTTGCTCCAAGCCCCGTCCAACCTGGCCTTGGACACTTCCAGGGATCCAGGGGCAGCCACAGTTTCTCTGGGCAGCCTGTGCCAGGGCCTCCCCACCCTCACAGGGAAGAATTTCTTCCCAATATCCCATCTAACCCTGCCCTCTGGCAGTGGGAAGCCATTCCCCCTTGTCCTGTCACTCCAGGCCCTTGTCCCAAGTCCCTCTCCAGTTCTCTTGGAGCCCCTTTAGGCACTGGAAGGGGCTCTCAGGTCTCCTTGGAGTCTTCTCCAGGTGAACATCCCCAGCTCTCCCAGCCTGGCTCCAGAGCAGAGGGGCTCCAGCCCTTGGAGTATGGTGGGATCTTCCCACGTTTACAAGAAAGAAGGGAGAAGTTGGGCCCTTTTGGGTTTTCCAGGAGGCTGGTGCCTGCAGACCAGGGTTAGGAAATTCCTCAGCTGTGCTGGGACTGTGCCAACTCCTGAAACAGTCCCTGGGGAGCCTCCATGTGACCCCAAATCACCCGGGGGACAGGAGAGCTCCACAGCAGGGTCAGTGGGGAGTGGGTTCTTCCCCCTCCCAGGGATGGGAGTAGGCAACCTCCTCTGGGTCCCCCCAAGCTCCAGAGCGATCAGGGGGGTTTGGTGTTTCTGTTTCTTTGGCCACTGCTCAATCTCTGACTTCATCCCCCAGGTATCCGAAGAGACAATGCCGGTGGTGGTGGCCAGCAGGGCATCCTGTCCCCTCGCCCCCCCTCCCTGCCCCCAGTCACTTCCCGGGATTGTTCTGCTCCCTTGGCCAGGGGCTGGATGGGGAGTCCCCCGGGAGCGGGAAGGGACGAGCCTCACGTGCCTGGTGGCTGCTGGAGTTTCGTTCAGCACCGGAGCACGGCCGGGGCACAGCATGAACCGGGGTAAGGTCATCCTGTCCCTGGGCCTTCTCCTGCCACCACTCTCTCTGCTCCACTAGGAACTGCCCTCCTGCCCTGGGCTGCAGGGCAGGAGCCCCAGTCCCATCCCAGCCAAAACCCTCTGTCTGATGGCACCGAGACCGACCTGGGTTGGGGTGAACTGGAGGGAGAACAGCGGATCACGGCGGAACCAGGACGTGCTCTCTGCTTTCTTAGCTGGCATTAACTTCGTGATTAAACTAATTAATGCAACACCAGAAGAATCCAGCCCTGTGTCACCATTCCCTGGCTGCAAGCCTCCATTCAGGCAGGGGCTAAGCCTGCAAATACCTGTCCCTGACATAATCCCCCTGATTTCTGCGCCTGGAGGCCGGAGGCTGTTCCAGCAGTGATCTTTGGACCTGGAATATCTGCTTTTCCCTTTGCAATTCCTCGTGGTTTGGGAGCACAGTGCTCAGCCACATGCTCCTTCCTCACGTATCCCATGTCCTGCCCACCCAACTGCTGTAGGGAATGTTTAGATTATAAAGTTCAGTTCTTTTCCCATTTTGCTGTGATATTTGCTTTTTTGGGGGGATGTGTTCACAGAATCCCACAATGGTTTGGTTTGGAAGGAACCTTAAAGCCCATCCAGTTCCAATCCCTGCCATGGGCAGGGACACCTTCCACTAGCCCAGGTTGCTCCAAGCCCTGTCCAACCTGGCCTGGGACACTTCCAGGGATGGGGCAGCCACAGCTTCTCTGGGCAACCTGTGCCGGGACCTCCCCACCCTCACAGGGAGGAGTTTCTTCCCAATATCCCATCTATCCTTGGCCTCTGGCTGTTTGAAACCATTGTTCCTTGGTCTCTGCTGGCTCCAGCAGCATTCCAACTGTGCAGGCGAGTGGGGGGACACTGGATGCTCCCAGATCCCCCCCTCCCCCAGCCACGTGTTTCCAGCTTCTGCTATTTCAGGGCTTCCTGTTTCCCTGAACCAAGCAGCTTCCTGGCAGGCTGGGACGAGCCTGGGGCTGTCCCTGCTGTGGTGGGAGAGGGCTGTGTTCAACATCCAGCCAGGGGCATTTATTCTTCCTTCTGCTGATGCTCCTGAGCATAGAAAACAATGGGCAGGAAATTAGGGTTGGGGTCTGTGTTCCTTCCCCACAGAGCAGCCCAGTCCCAGCTGAGGGAGCTGGGGGGGGCCAGCCTGGGGAAAAGGAGGCTCAGGGGGCACCTTCTTGCTCCCTACAATTTCCTGGTAGGAGAGTGGGGCTGGATGGGGGTCGGGCTCTGCTCCCAGGCAACAAGGGATAGGACAAAAGGACATGGTCTGAAGTTGTGCCAGGGGAGGTTCAGGCTGGATATTGGGAAAATTCTTTCATGGCGAGGGTTGTCCAGCCCTGGCACAGCTGCCCAGGGCAGGGGTGGAGACCCCATCCCTGGAGGGATTTAACAGGCATGTGGATGTGGCACTTGGGGACAGGGGTCAGTGGTGGCCTTGGCAGTGCTGGGGAAGGGTTGGACTTGATGATCTCAGAGAGCTTTTCCAACCTTAATGATTCCCTGATGTATTCCATGATTCTGTGATCAGCCCAGGGCTTTGTGCTCCCCTGGGTTGTTTCCCAGGAGGGACCGGTCACGATTCCAGACCCGGAGAGGAAACCAGCCGGGTTTTGAGCCAGTCGCCATGGGATGAGGAGGAGGAGGAGGAGAAGGAGAAGATGCCCCCAGGGACACGGCGGGATAACGGCAGCTCCGGGATGCTCCCGGCCGGTGCCGAGCTCTGTCCTGCCCGCACCGCTGCTGCCCTCTAGTGACCCCCAGCACTGGGACTGGCGGCACTGGTGGCACTGGTGGAGGACTGGGAGGGTGGGCTCTGCTGATGGGGCTGCGTGGGAGGGCTTGGCTCCTTCTGGGGCATCACTCCTGGCCCGGGGAGCTTCATGTCGCTGAGGATGGATGCTCACGGACAGGGGTGGAGATTCCCCCTAAACCTCTTGCCGGTGGTTCTTCCGTCCCAGTGCTTGGTCCAAGGTGAGGAGGAGGGAAACTGAGGCACGGTGACTGTCCTTGCCTCCGGGCTGGGACGAGGATGGAGGGGGTTACGGGATCGGGGGGTCTGGGCTGGGGGGCGCCGGGTTAGGAGGGGTCCAGGGCTGCCTGAGCTCCAGACAGGTCCGCCCTGGGGGACAGAGGGGATGGAGCACTCCGGGATGGAGCACTCCCCCCGCTCTGTCAGTGGAAGGGGGTCAATGACGGGGGGGGGATCGTCAGCAAAGGGGGAGTCAACAGGAGCGGGATCATTGATGGGCGTCTCTTCTGGGGAAGGCAGTGATGGGGGTCAAAGATGGGGGGGCAGTGATGGGGGGTCAGTAATGGGGGATCAGTGATTGAGGGTCAGTGATGGGGGATGTCAGTGACGGGGGTCTGTGATGGGGGTCAGTGATGGGGGTGTCAGTAATGGGGGTCAAAGATGGGGGGGCGTCAGTGATGGAGGGTGTCAGTGAGGGGGTCAAAGATGGGGGGTTGGTAATGGGGAGTCAGTGATAGGGGATCAGTGATTGGGGTGCCAGTGATGGGGATGTCAGTGATGGAGCGGCAGTGATGGGGGGGTCAGTAATGGGGGTCAGTGATGGGGGGTCAGTGATTGGGGTGCCAGGGATGGGGGTGTCAGTGATGGGGGGGCAGTGATGGAGGGTGTCAGTGATGGGGCGGCAGTGATGGGGGGTCAGTAATGGGGGTCAGTGACGGGGGGTCAGTGACGGGGGGTCAGTGACGGGGGTCTGTGATAGGTGTCTACAAGGAGAGGGGTTGAACAGCTGGGGGGAACAGTGATGAGAGTTCTGAGACTGGGTGCGAACCACGGGAGGAAGGCGACAGGGCACGTGGAGGTGCCAGGACCCTCTGCCCCCGCTCTTCTTGACCCCCCCTCCCTTTCATAACTTGGCGGTACCGCTTTAAGAGCGCGGCGCCCACACTCAAGATGGCGCCGGCACAGCGCGCCCGCGCTTCAGCGGCCCACAGTGCGCCTGCGCAATAGGCCCTGCCCGGAGGGGCGGGGCGAAAGGAGCACGTGATCCAACGGCGCTCCGCCCCTTCCGCCCGCCCCGCCGGAGGAGCCGCCGGAGGGGCCGCGGGGGCGCCGGGCCCGGGACGGGCCGGGCGGGGACAGCGGGCACAGGTGAGGGCACAGGGCAGCGCCGGGGGCCGGGGCAGGGCTGGGTCGGGCGGACAGAGCGGGCACGGAGCTGCGGGGCCGGGGGGAGCCCGGTGTAACGGTGCGGCCTCTCCCCCCGTCCCCCCCGCGGGTCCCGGTGGGGAGGGACGCGGCCGCCGCCGCAGCGGGAGCTTTGGCTAAAGGTGGTTTGGGGAGCCGAGAGGAGTCACCGATTTGGAGAGTTGTGGATCCCCCGCGTCGGGCAGGGAGGTGGGTGTGACAGGAGTCAGTGAGTTCCAGGGGGGAGAGCACTCCCCCAGTGGCAGAGGAGAAGGGTTAGGTGGGATAGTGGGATGGAATTCCTGCCTGGGAGGGTAGTGGGACGCTGGCACAGGTTGCCCCATCCCTGGAAGTGTCCAAGGCCAGGTTGGACGGGGCTTGGAGCAGCCTGGGATAATGGAAGGTGTCCCTGCCCACAGGGTGGGACTGGATGGGCTTTAAGGTCCCTTCCAACCCAAACCATTGCATGATTCCATGTGCAGTGTCTAAAGTGTCACCAGCCCCTCTGCTCTGGGTTCAGGGCTGACCCTAATCCCACAGCTCAGCCTGGGAAAGGTCCTGTGTCCTGGCTATGCTTCCTTGCCTGAGTCACTGTTTCTCTTCCAGCAGCTCCAGGAAGTGACAGAGAGGAGGCAGGAGCAGCTGAGCCTTGGGAGAAGGTACCGATGGCACTTGTTGGATGGGTAAATGATCCTCTGGAATCACCACTGAGCTCTCCATGGGGGAACGCCAGTGCTGGGAGTGGAAAATGGGACCAGGCAGCGTGTGAGGATAGGATTCCCTCCTGTCTGCCCCTGCTGCAGCACATGGGGGCAGAGCTGGTGTCCCCAAAGGGTCTGTTTGGGTGCTCAAGCAAAGCTCCTATCTGAAGGAGCTTCCAGGAATACATGGTGTGAGAAATAGTGCAGCTGCAGTTTGGGAATCCTGTGACACAGTGAGTGTTCCCAGCCTCTGGTTCTGTGACTTTTGGCTTGCCCAAGCTTTAAACCCTTCCTTAACCTTGGAGGTTGTTCCTCAGGTTTGTGCAGGCAGAATGAAATGAATGGTTTAGCTTTTTACATCTGTGGGGAGCAGGTGTTTGTGGAAGGCACAGCTGGGGAATGTTCCAGGCTTGGGGGTTTGTGGAGCAGGACTGGAAGCACCAGCACCTGGGAGGCTGCAGGGACGTGGCTGGCAAACGCTGCTGCTCCTCTGACTCATTTTGTTTCCAGAAGGACTGGAAAATAGGACTGTTTTTGGTTTCAAATGCTGCATGAATGGTGCTTGTGTAGAAGAGAGAATTGTTTTTAATTCTTTCAGATGTAGCAGCCAAATCATCTCATGACTGTGCTGAGCTGCCCCCTTGGAAATGGCCCCCACCCTCTGCAGGGGGCAGGGAATGGTCCCTGCTGTGTGTCCTTACACTTGGCTCCACCAAAATACCTTTTGGGGCTTGGATTTGGTTCGCCCAGGGTTTTGTGGCGTTGTCACTGACAATTGTTCTCCAGGAGCTGAAGTGGTTTGGGAGCAGCTCCCGCCCAAAAGTGGGTTGTTTGCTGGAGCTGTGTTCTGCCTGCACCTTCTGCCCCTCCCTTACTCTGCACACCTTGGAAACAGCAGCAAACCTCTTTTGCAGCTCACCATCCTCAGCTGAGAATGCTCAGAAGCAGGAAAATCACCATGGGTCCTAAAATTCCAAAGCTCATTCCTCTGCCATGTTTGTAGGAGGTTCTTGGGGAAACTGTGCTACACAAAGGTGCTTTTGCTTTCCCATGTCCTTCTCTGTACAGCTGTGCTTCTGCTTCCTACTGCCGGGTGCTCTTGGCAACTCCTTTGCCTTTCAGGGTTGGGAAGGGTCTGATTTCAATCTAAACACATCCCTTCAGCCTTTCTCCAGCATTATTTGTTCAATCCCACTTGGTCTGGATTGTTTTTTATTTAAAAAAAACCAAAAAAAAAGAAGTCATGAAGCTGGTAAGAAATGGGTCTGTAACACAGATATTTCAGGAAATATCTGTCAGGGAGGCAGGATTCCTTTGGCTCCAGCTGCCTTGGCAGGGCAGAGGCTGGTGGTGCAATGGCCACGTTGCCACCTGCAATTAGAGGATAATGAGCTGCTCAGCACAAACAACTGGTTTAATGGGAGGGGTCATGGGACAAGCTCTGGGGTCGGCAGCTGTCAGCATGTGAGCTGGGGAGGGGTTCAGCAAAGGGGCTCCAAAAATTGGGGAGGCCTTGCTGCAGGAGCACCAAGGCTTGTGCTGCTGCCCCTGGGTGTCATGGGGGGGGGTTCTCAGTGCAGGGTGATGCACACAAAGCCTCTTTTTTCACCTGGGAATAGCATTTTCAGGGATAGATCTGTGGGGTGTTGGTGGCACCTGCCCTGCAGCCCCTCGGCTCTCAAGGCTCACCTACTTCTTCTCCTTTGCCTTGCATCCACCTTCACCCCCTCCTCCTTCCCCAAATCCCATATTATTTCTTTCCCTCTGCCACAGTCCTTTATTTTCTTCTTCCATCCTCGTTTTGGAAGGTGGCACCAGCTGTGTCACCAGCTGGGTGTGGTCACCAGTGAGGGAAGGCAAACCCATCCCGCAAAATTCCTCACCTGGAGCATGTTCAGGTAGGGGTAGAGTTCATCCATGTAGTATCCCAAGTCATTTGGGTGTTCTGGGAGTCTTGACAGGGCAGCTGGAGCCCCAGGCTGCACAGCCAGGGGAGGGCTGGCACTGACTGGCCTTGCCATGGTCTGGTCATCCAGCAGGTTTGTCCAGCTCTGAGTGCCCGAGTGCAGAGCCGACAGCGTGGGGTTGAATAGCTCTGTGCATCTTGCATCACACCTTTAATTGTTCCCCCTGGGATAACAGCTCACTCCTGGTTGTGCAGCACAGCTTCACGTGCAGGTGTTTCTGAGAGACTGTGAGCCCTGGTCCTGTCACTGGGTTAAGGGTCCAAACCCCAAAGCCTCGTCGCAGGTGTGGGTACAAGGGTGGTGCCCATCAGCGTGGCACGGTTTCCTGTCTGCAGAGGTCAGAGAATCCCACAATGGTTTGGGTTGGAGGGATCTTAAAGCCCATCCAGTCTCACCCCCTGCCATGGGCAGGGATACCTTCCACTAGCTCAGGTTGCTCCAAGCCCTGTCCAGCCTGGCTTGAACAATTCCAGGGATGGGGCAGCCACAGCTTCTCTGGGCAACCTGTGCCAGGGCCTCCCCACCCTCACAGGGAACAACTCCTTCCCAATATCCCATCTATCCCTGCCCTCTGGCAGTGTGGAGCCATTATTCCTTGCTCTCTGTGGATGAATATGTTTTATTTGGAACAAGGGGTGCTACAGGTGTTCCTGGAGTTCAGGGAGAGGAGTGAGCCCAGCTGAGCGCTTTGGTCCGACACAGCAACCGGGGGCGTTTTGGGGTGGGAGATTTCCATCATGTCCCTGTTTTCCTTCTTTCCTTTTGCCTCTTCATGGCTTTTCCTCCAGAACATTTGGATGCTGCAGCGTCCCAGTTTGTGCTGTTGCTGGGTGGAAGGTGAGGTTGGAATGTGTGTCCTGCTTTGGGAGGAGGCTGGAACCGGCTGTGGAAATTCAATGAGTCCCGGGAGCGGCTTCAATGCTGGGAGTCCCCCCATGGTGTGTGTGCCAGCCTGTTCTGCCTCAATGCCTCAGGGTTCAGAGCCTCTGGGCTATGATCCAGCACTTCCTAAAGGCTGGCTTTATTCCTCCCTTCTTCAGGAACTTCAGTCTGTTTTTTAAACCATCTACAAGGAAGGAGAGTGTATAGTTCGGATCGAGGAGGTGCCTGTGAGCAGGATGAAACCCATTGCTTTGACAGAAATGCATTAAATCTCCATGTGCTGAGCAGCTAGGACAGATTTGGTGGAGAGGGAGGGGTTGGAAAGGTACCTGGTGTGCTCAGCCCTCGCTGTGTGCCAGCTGTAATTCCCACTGCAGTTGGCAGCAGCTCCGGGTTGTTCCTGCTCCCCAGGAGCCCAGCAGCAGTCCTGGCCTGGGCTCTGGCTCTCCTCCCCTAAGCCATCCCCTCACCACAGGGAGGCTTTCCCAGGCTGTTCTCTCCCAGGATTTTGTGCAAGTTGAGTGCTTTATGTTCTCTTTGTGCTTGAAAATCCCATTAAATCTGTTGTAGCCCATATTTCAGTATTGTTGGGTATTTTCTCCCTTGTCGAGCAAGAGGCTGAGCTGCATCTCCCCAGAATGAGTCTTAACCCCAGTTCCACGTGGCGCTGTTTGGATTTTGGGGTGTTCTGAGAAGTGTCTCCTAAAAACAACACCAAAATGAAGGTGTTCTGCTGGAAGAGTTCCAGTGCTGGGTGTTCACAAAGTGTGGAGTGACAGCTTTCCAGCTGAGACTTGATGCAAGCATGACACTAAACTGGACTATTGACCCTAATTGGAAATATCTGTTGAAGTCTTGCTTTTGTAGCCATGACAGTCCTTAAAAAAATAAAGGGAAAAAGGAAAGGAAAACGGGAAAAAGATGTGGTGTTTGAGGTGAGATGATATTTTTTTAGTGGTTATGTGGCTTCTTTTTTTTTTTTTTTGTCTGAGAGATTTGGGCATCAGCTTTCTCTGTTAGATCTGTAACTGCAAATTCTTGTTCTTTTTGAATTCCAGGAAAATAATTAAAGGCAGCAGATGTGGGAAGAATGGGATGAGTGTAGGTCATGTAATCTGAAGGTGCAGATCCTCTGTGTTGGTGTTGCACAGGTTGTGGTGGATGGACAGTGTGTGACTGCCAGGAGGGACATTTGTAACCTCGAAACTGGAAATGGGTTTACAAAATACTACAAAATGAAGTTACAAACAAGTAACTCACTTATTTGGGAAATAGAAAATGATCTTATTTGTTGCCCAGAGAAGCTGTGGCTGCTCTGTCCCTGGAAGTGTCCAAGGCCAGGTTGGATGGGGCTTGGGTCTGGTAGAAGATGTCCCTGCCCGTGGCAGGGGGGTGGAATGAGGTGGTCTTTAAGGTCCCTCCCCATCCAAACCAGTCTGGGATTTTAGGGTTCTAGGTGTTAAGATCTTCTCATCTTGCATCCAAGCCATTTTCCAGTTGTTTTTGTGGTGGATGTGCTGGTTTCACAGGCTGCTGGGAGCTGCCATGTGTTGCACTGTCCTGGGCTGAGTCTGCGGGTCGTGGGGCTGGACCCTCTGCACCCTTTCACAGGGAGAGGATGGAGAGAGGTCCTGAAGCCTCTTGAGTGCCTTCACTGCCATCTGGGAGTCCCTGACTCCACTTCTCCTCAGTGTGGACTTTGGCTGTGGCTCCTTGGTGTGGGCTGTGTGATGTGGAAATTCATCCAAGGAGCAGCCTATCCCCAAAACAAAAAGAGGGTCTGTAGGGATGTCCTGATTCCCAGAGCTCTCCTAGGGAAGGAGCTGGCCAAGAGGACAGCTGTGGTTGTGATCCAGTTTAAGAGTAGACATTTTGGCAGGAGGTGGCTTTGGAGCCTCTATCCAAGACTCTGATGTTTTCGGGATGAAAGCGGTGCCGGATCAGTTCCTGATGCTCCGTGATGGAAACCACGTGTGTTTATTCTGGCTGTTTCCCTCTGGGTCATGTGTTACTCACACTCTTCCTGTGTGCTGGGAGGGCTGAGTGATGGGAAGGGTTTGCTAACCCCAGGATGGCCGTGGATACCTGGGAGTCATCGCTTACCAGCCACACAGCTATGTTGGAAAAACAAGGCTCTCTGGTGATCCTCCTGTGCAGAGCTGTGACAGTCAGTGATGTCACCATCCTGGATTCCCAAAGAGGCTGGGAATGGCAGAGAAGCTGTTGTGTTGCACTCTGGAAATTGCTGTAAGTAACTGAACTTAGTCTGGAAAATACAGCTTAAAATCCAGTAGCAACCTCCCCTCAACAGATCATGAGCTGCCTGTAAATTTGGTCTTGGGCATTTTTGTGCCGGGCTGCTTTTTGTCAAAATATTAAACTGAAAAGCTGAAACTGGTTGTGAAGAACCTCCTGGGAAGAGGTGTCTGAGCTGACATCGTGCTTTTTAACTGAGAATTAAAATGGAAATGACAGAAAGTGTAGAAGGAAAAAAATGAGGTTTCCTGGAGAAAGCAACAGATGGAGCAGATAACTGAGGCAGTAACCAGGAAAAGATGTTCCTAATCATGAGTTGTGATGTACAGGTGCTTACAGCTCAGCTACCTTTGTGCTTAACAACGTCTCTTTTGGCTTTTGGAGGACTGATGCTGGTTTTGAACAGGGCTGGCAGTGCCTTTGGTCACAGCTGTGCCCTCACTGTGCATCGCCTCGGTCCACACATGCTGGAGCAACGGCTGGAGCCTGGAAGTGCCTGTCCTGCTTTTGGGATGGGTGTGTTTGCTGTTTGCCTTCCCTTGGGTGTTCCAGTGTCCTGGGCTGAGAGGCAGAAGCTCTGTGGAGTGATGGATTATTCCAGAAGAGGTGATACTGGTGTGGCTGTAAGGCTGTGGTGTCAGTGCATTCCAGGATAGCAGTGAATCCCATAAAGTGCTGTATCAGCCCTATGTGCAGAAGTGCCAGGAAAACCCAAAATGTCACAGGGTCCATGCTCTGCTTTCTGCCATGACCCAGACTCCTGACAGCGCCTGTTACCTTGCTGGGAAGATGTCAGGGCAGAGCACTCCAGGGGCCTGTGTGAATACGTGTCAGAGAACAACAAAAGAGCCCCAAACAAGCCCTAAAACAATCCAAGTCTTTGTGTTCGGCTTGTGTTGGTAGAATTCCCAGTTTCTCACAAACCTCCTATTGTTCAGGCCAGTGTGGCCAGACAGCTCTGGCCCAAGGCAGCAGCATTCCCAGGGGGTGTTTGCCTTTGCTGGAACAGCTGCTGAGGGCAAAAGCCTGCCTGGAGTGGTGGAGTCCCACTGGCCAGGTCAGCCTTCTGCCAGGGCCAGCACAGCCTGAGAGGGACAGGATTCTGCTCCTGCACTAGTGTGAGGCTGGGGGAGCCCCAGAGCCCCCTTGACCACTCCAGGAAGGGAGCAGTCATAGAATCCTGGAATGATTTGGGTTAGAAGAGACCTTGATGACCATCTACTGCTATCGGTTTCTCCAAGCCCCGTCCAACCTGCCCTTGAACACTTCCACCCTTCTACAGCTTCTTTGGGCAGGGAACTTACCACCTTCACAGGGAAGAATTTCTCCCCAGTATTCCATCTAACCCTGCCCCCCGTCAGCGTGAAGCCATTCCATGTTGTCCTGTCATTCCAGCCCTTGTAAATTTGGTGTAGTTTCCCATCCACAGAAGCAGAGGCTGGTTGTAGTCACTTCAGACAGCACAGGGAATTGGAGCAGGGAATGACTTGGAAAAACAGCATTTTCTTGCCTGCGGCGAGTCACGGCTTTGCTGTCACAGCGTGGGGAGAGAGGGCTGGTCCCTCCCTGGGGGATCCATTTGGCAGCACGACTGTGCACGAGGCTTCTCCCTAAAAACCTTCCTGCGCAGGGTTCCAGGTCTCCAGGGCTGGAATTCAACAAAATCCAAACCAGCTCACTTAGTTTAGGTGCAGATGGAGTTTGCCCCTTATTTGCTTCAGGAGGGAGATGTGGGGATTTTTAATGGCACGTGAGCCTCTGGAGGGGTGATGTTGCCCAGAGAGCTTGTGGTGAGGGAGTCCCACAAGCCCCAACCCCCCTGTTGCCCAGAGAGCTTGCTACACCAGCAAGCTGGTCTAGTGGAAGGGGTCCCTGCCCGTGGTAGGAAGGTGGAATTGGAGGAGTTTTCAGGTCCCTTCCAACCCAAAGAGTTCCAGGACTCTGTGAAAGCCTGGCTCTGCTGGCTCCCAGCCAGGCACCATGAGTGTTGACATAACACTCGTGTTGACATAACAACTAAACAGCTACATTTTTCTCTCCTCTCCTTTGTTTTTTTTTTTTTTCCAGTTACAGTTGGTTTGTTCTGCGTGGTTTTTTTCTTTTTTATTTATTCTTCTTATTTATTTATTTATTTATCTGTTCTGTTATTTGGTACTTGCCAGAAGGGACTGTCCGAGAGCCATGTGGGGCTGGGAAGGAGAGGGAGCCCTGAGCTGTCAAAGCATGGCTTAGATTTGCTGATCTTTAAAAAAAAAACCCACTGTCTTGTGATCCAGGTTTTGGTTTTCCAGAGGAAACAGCCACTAGGTGGTAAGCTGGCTCCTTCCCACAACGAGAACGACTCTGGAGGTGGCTGGTTGGGATTGTTACCCGCTCCTGGTGTTGTTCTGCTGTGATGTCCGTGTGGTGCTGGTGGAGCTGGGATCAAGCCTCCCCTCGGACAGGGACGGGGAAAATGCTACAGGAGCTTTTTCCACGCTCTGACTGGGAAAACCTTGAGCCTGTGTGCTGGAAGGGCTGCTCCGAGCGTGGCAGTGCCGGAGCTCTCCGGGGCTACACCTCACCACTCCCACTGCCCTGCTGCCGTGGTGGCACTGGGACGGGTGCTGTTGGGTGACACTGGAGCACAAAACAAGGAGACAATCTTGGAATGTCTGGTTGTTTTTTTTGATTGGAAATCATGGCGAGGGGGCTGAGCATCCCAGCCGAGCTGGGGCTGGCAGCAGGATGGCAGCGGAGCTCCAGCTTCCTGGCTGCCAGCGCTGTCCTCTGAGTCACTTCCAGGCGTCGGGGGGACCCTGCCGGGTTCTGCTTCGGTGCTTCCCTTTTTCTTGACTGCCATGGGGAGCACCAGGACGGAGTAGAAAGCTGGAGGAGGTGGATGGGGCAGCTGGAGGAGGTGGATGGGGCACTGGAGGAGGATGGCATCACACCGGCGTTGGGGACACCGGGAGCCTTTGGGTATGTGTGTTTGCTGGGGGTGGGGGGCAGTCCTGGCAGTGCTGTAGCCCGTGGAAAGAGGCAGCTGTTGCCTGATGAGGACTGGTGATAAATTAACAACTAGATAAACACGAGAATGGTCTTTTTTTTTGTTGTTTCTTTTTAAATTTTATGTTTTGTGCATGTGGTTTAGCCTGGGAAAGCATTGCTTGCCCGTAGAGGGAGCGTTTTGGTAAGAAAAAATGACTTAAACCTGACACTGCATCGGGGCTGGGGGGAGAAGTGAGCATGGAATTATCCTCCTTGTGTCCTCTTTGTGCTGCCAGGTGTTCCCTGGGCTCTGCTGCAGCTGGGAGGTGCTGTGTTTGCTGCCTCAGTTTTGGTTTTTAAAGCTGTAAATGAGAACAAACTTGGGGAGGAACTGGGAGAAGCAGGAGGTGCTGGTGCTTTGGTTTCTGCTCCTTGAGCAGTGGTCAGGCTGCCTGTGCAGCCTGGGCAGGAATTGATACTGATTGTTGAAAGCAAATGGATTTAGGTGAGATACTGGGGAGAAACTCTTCCCTGTGAGGGTGGGGAGGCCCTGGCACAGGTTGCCCAGAGAAACTGTGGCTGCCCCATCCCTGGAAGTGTCCAAGGCCAGGTTGGACAGGGCTTGGAGCAACCTGGGATAGTGGGAGGTGTCCCTGCCCATGGCAGGGGGTGGAAATGGATAATCTTTAAATGTCCCTTCCAGCCCAAACCATTCCATGACTCTAGAAAGACAGACATATTTTTAACCCCCCTTCCCATGTATTTACACACACAAAGAGTCTTATTGGAAAATCCCTGTAAAACTGTGTTACACTGCAGATGAGCCCCATGACACACAAGCACAGAGTTTCCTTAGTTCTCTGCCAGGATGAACAGGCCCTCCCTGACTCCTGGGCTGGCAGTTGGACCCACTGTGTTGCCTGGAAGCAGCTCACTGGAGGAGCACCACAGCACTTTAATGACATTTAATTTTCTTTATTGTTAGCTGATGAATATTAACTTTGAACTCCTGGCTTTCTCCTGCCCTCGACTCTCCATGCTACGCTGTCTGTGTGCTCTCAGGGAGCTCATATGCCTTCCTGAGCACCCAGCTCCCCTGGGCTCCCTCCTTCCTGGGGTATTCTGCACCAGTTTAATGAGAAAACAGGGCTTAAAAGTTTAGGAACATCATGTTCCACACTGAAGAGCCCAATGCGTCACTCTTGTGCAGCTCCAAGGCTTTTTTTTTTGTGTGCTGTCGTGGCTTTTTCTGTGTAATAGGAAGTGTTTTCTGCAGAGTGTGTAATTCAGCTCGTTGGGAAGTGCTGGCTGGCGTTTTCCCTTCCTGAGGCTGAACCACATATTTGGTTCCTCTCTAATTCTCTGAAAAAATATCAGTGTTTGCAAGAGCAAAGCACACATGGCCAGCAGTGTGCCCAGGTGGGTAAGAAGGCCAGTGGCAACTTGGCCTGGACCAAGAATAGTGTGGCCAGCAGGAGCAGGGCAGTGATTGTCCCCCTGTGCTGGGCACTGCTGAGGCCACACCTGGAATTCTGGGGTCAGTTTTGGGCCCCCTCACAACAGGAGAGACACTGAGGGGCTGGAGCATGTGCAGGGAAGGGAACGGAGCTGGGGAAGGGGCTGGAGCAGCAGGAGGGGCTGAGGGAGCTGGGGGGGCTCAGCCTGGAGAAAAGGAGGCTCAGGGGGGACCTTCTGGCTCTGCAACCCCCTGACAGGAGGGGGGAGCCGGGGGGGGGTCGGGCTCTGCTCCCAGGGAACAAGGGACAGGAGGAGAGGGAACGGCCTCCAGCTGTGCCAGGGGAGGGTCAGGTTGGACATCAGGAGGAATTTCTTCCTGGAAAAAGTGGTCAAGCATTGGAAGGGGCTGCCCAGGGAGGTGGTGGAGTCCCCATCCCTGGAGGTGTCCAAGGAACGACTGGGGATGGCACTCAGAGCTCTAGGCTGGGTGGTCACAGGTTGGACTTGATGATCCTGGAGACCTTCTGCAACCTCTATGATTCTATGAGTCTGTCTTCTCATGGAGATGCAAAGATTCCCACTTCTAGGTGGCAAGAGCTATTTTTGAGGCTCAGACATGATTTTTTTTCCCCAGTTTAGGTTATTTATTTATTTAGTTTATTATGTTTTCAGAGCTTGTGTGTTTGTAGTTTCCTTGCTGTTCTGGAGAAGAGGAAGAGACACAACAGGTCTCGTGTTGTGATCTGATGTGGGTGGCTCCTTGAGATGGCTGGGGTCGAAAAAAAATCATTGCAAACCTGTTGAGAGCACGTGTGGAGGTTATTTAATAAATACATGGGTGGATGGCACTTGCCTTGGCTAACACTTGACCTTGGTCATTTTGGCTCTGTTGGGTCACAATCGGCAGACAGAAACTCATTCACAGCCTGTGGGAGGTACAAAGGAGACAAAGGAAATATGTTGAGAGGCTTTTTAGACCAAGAACTTTGAAATATTGTTGTGGCTGCCCCATCCCTTGAAGCGTTCCAGGCCAGGTTGGACAGAGCTTGGAGCAACCTGTGATAGTGGAAGGTGTCCCTGCCCATGGCAGGGGGTGGGATGAGATGAGCTTTAAGGTCCCTTCCAACCAAGCCATTGTGTGCTTGTATAATAGAATTGATTTTCTGTAGAGAAAAGCATGTCCTGAGGTCTTTGGGCTGCTCGTGTGTTCAGGATCGTGGTTGGATCACTGGGAGCCGTGGCAGAGGTGACACGGGATGGCACAGCTGAGATGGGGCTGTTTCTCATTTTTGGGGTGATTTGCAGTTTGTTGTCTCATAGCCTTGGTAAAGCCTCCCTCATGGCTGACATTTCCTTATCCAGCATCCAGTTTGAGCCCTTTTCCAACAGATGGATGTAGGATCCCTGTTAGGGAGAATCTCTGTGGGCTTGGTTGCTAAACTTGTTCTTTTAAGAACTCAGGCACCCCACTGCTGCCATGTTTATGGTTCCCCAGTTGGGTTCAGATGCCATACTGGGACCTGCTGTTGTTTCTGGCATGTGGCAGTATGAAATCTAGTGCAAGAAAATTGTAAAGCTCTTCCAAAACCTTGGAATTCTAGGCTGAAATTCAGGTGGCAGCACTTGCACCCACCCTTCCCATGGGAAGGGCAGTGCAGCTTCTGGGTCTTCAGGGTCAAGTGTGAGTCCAGTTGGCTTAGAAAATGAAGTTCCATGCTTGTGCTCTAAAAACCTCCCCTTTGCTCCCAGGTTTGGAAGCTCTGGCCATGGATCAGAAAGGCTATCGACGGGGGAGCTTCCAGAGCAGCACCAGTGATGAGGACATGCTGGAAATAGCTGGAGCATCTGTGGACTTATCCATGGCAGATGATGACCCACCACTCGAGAGGGAGATGGGAGGTAACACCCATGAGCTTTCCCCTGTTTTTCCTGATGGCTTTTGGTAGGATTTCATGCTAATATTTTCTGTGTGGATCCTGCTGGCCTCTGCCCAGGATGGGTCTGATGTTTCCTGGCACCGAGGTGAAGAGTTTGCAGGATTCTGTGCTGGATTGCATCCCTCTCTGTGTGGTTCCTGTGCTGTGAGATGTAGCATATTCTCTCGCACTGCTTTGCTTCCCAGACTTCTGGATAGTCCTTTCTGGAGTTTTCCAAAATAGCAGCTGTCGGGAAGAGCTGGTGGTGCCAGGAGGGAGGGATGTGAGTGCCATGGGAAGGGATGGCAGCGCTGAGCAATTGCAGAGACTCTCCCCTCCCCTCTGCTCCCTTCCCTTCTTTTCTTCTTTATCTGTAGTTTTAAAGGTTTTCCCTTGTGGAGAGAATCTCGCACTGTGACAGCAGAGAAGGGTTTATTGGCTTCCTCTGCCAACCCCAGCTGTCCAGAGGGTCTTCTCCTCCAAGAGTCTGAGCTGTGACATTAATGGAGGAGGGATGAATCTGCATGGGTCTGCTGAGCTTTGGCACTGGACAAGCAAGACCTGCCTGCTTGTATCCTCTGTGAATTATCACAAGTTACTGTAAAAGCAGAAATACTTCATTTGGGGCTCTGTGCCTTCCCATAAACCTTCTTGTCCTCTTCTTCCCCCACCCCTGTTACTGTAGGGCAGAAATTCAAAAGAAATCCCTCTGATTTGCTTCCCAGCTGTGTGCTCTGCCTCTGGAAGGGAAGACAGGCTTCCCGAAAATGTCACCTGCCAGGAGCCCAAATTGGCAGCTTTTCCACAGGGAGTCTTGTGAGGGCCATGTGATCCTCGTCCACTTGGCTTGGGCAGAGGAAGGATCACTGTGTGTGGGTAGTGGCTGCATCAGCTCTGAGAGAGAAACATCTGTGTGTGGTTCAAAACCCTCTGTCACTGTGCAGAGGGATTTATGGGCATGATTTACCTCCCAAATGTGTTCTTCTCAGGGTTCCATCCATGCAAAGGAGGGTGGTGTCAGCTCTCTGGGGTGAAACCTGGGCTCAGGTTTGATGTTTAGAGAGAAGGAGCTGAATCCTTTAATTTCTTGTCAGGAGATTGTTATTCCATGGAGCTTAGAAGCGGTAGTGGGTGACTTGAGCTGGGTTTTGCTGTTGGCTGGGAACAGCACTTGGGTTGTTTAACAGGCTTCTCCCATCTCCTCTGAGGATGTTTGAAGGCCTGTGGCTACTTCTGTAAAAAAACCAGGGCTCTGCCCCACTGGCACCTGTGGCTTGAAGTGATGGTGGTGGCAGAACCTCAGAGGGCTGAGAATCACAGAATCCTTTGGGTTGGAAAAGCCCTCTAAGACCATCAAGTCCAACCATCCCCCAGCACTGCCAAGGCCACCACTAGCACATGTCCCCAAGTGCCACATCCACGTGGCAGTTAAATCCCTTCAGGGATGATGACCCCACCACTGCTTTGGGCAGCCTATGCCAGGGTTGGACAACTCTTTCCATGAAGAAATTTTCCATCATCTCCAACCCTGGCACAACCTGAGGCCAAATACCTGAGGAGTGGTTCCCCTGGATGACGTTCTCTGTGTTGACAGGATGCTCAAGGCCATGGGAGAGGTGACACAGAAGTAAAAGAGGAAATGTAAAAGGGGAAAGAGCTCCTTGCCCAAATGCCAGTTTCAGTTCACCCTGTGACTCTCCCCTGCTGACTTCAGGAGAAGTCAGCTGGCAAATGTTTGGGTGCCAGGTGTGAAACCTGAAGCTGTGGGGGCACAGGTTTGACTGAAGCTGGTGAGGTGGCAACTGAGGTTCTCCCTGCAAACCTCTGCCTGGTGTGGTGTTGGATGGGGACCAGGTAGTGATGCCTTTGGGAACGAGAACCCAGCCCTGCCTTACCCCTTCTCCAATGCTGTCAAACTCTCCTGTAAGGGTGGTGGCTTTTCAAACTGAAAGAGCACCCAAAACTGGAGCTTCCAGCTCCTGCCAGGTCCCCAGAAGAGGAAATGTCACCTCCTGCCTGATGGATCTGTAAACCTGGAACGTGTGTGGCAGCTGGAGCTCCTCAGAGCTTTCCTTAGGGGGCCTTGACTGGTGAGTGACAGTGGCAGGGCTCTGCTGGGGACCACCAGCCTTGCTGCTGCTGAAATGTCGATATTCCAAGTGCTTCAGGCCTGTTTCAGTCAAACTGCTCTAAACCCAACTGCAGTGGCTTCTCGTGCCTGTTTGTGTTACTGAAACCTCACCATGAGTAACATGTTCTCTCCCTCTTATCTCCTCTGGTCTGGACTTCAGCATTTTATCAGTAAAATGTAACAGATAAGACTTTCCTTGATTATTATGGGTTTTTTTCCATGCTGTTAAGTTGTGCTCGGGAGTCAAACTTGGCTTTTTAATCAAACCCCCTGATACTTTTATAGTTTCCCTTGCACAGTCTTGGCACTAAGGTAATGTTGTTACAGCAGGAAATGAGGGAATCTTAGCAGTGCTTTCTCAAAGTTGTTGTCAGAGCTGGAATTTACATCTTGGCCAAAGGGACAGTCTTTTTAGGGATGCAGAATCCTAAAATCATTAAATTGTTTGGGTTGGAAAGGGACCTTTGAAGGTCATCTGGTCATTTGGCTTCCCAGTTGTTGTTTCATCTTACTGGTATCACCTTTCTGTTTCACAGTAAAGGTGCCCAGAGCTACATGTGATGTCCAAGGTGCATTTGTGCAGCAGCAAATCTCTGCTGCTTCTTGGCTTGAGGAATTAAAAAAAAAAAGAACTGTTTCCTGGTTGCCTCCCCTCAGTTGTTGAGCAACGAGTTGCTGAGTGTTGTCGCAGACACTTGAAGTCAAACGTGCTGACTTAGAGCAGGAGGGTTTGCAGTTCTTTTGCTCCTCCTCTAAACCTTGTTTTTTGGCAGTGACTTTCTCCTGCTCCCTTGTATCCCAGCTGTGAGTCTCTAAAGTCAGTCCAAGACGTGCTGGTTACCCAAAACACTGCCCAAAGTGTAGTCACCGCATCTCCAGACCTCTCAGAAATACACGGAATAGTGCAGGACAAGCAGAACTGAGTGGGATTCCAGGGTTGCCTTTCTCCTGTTTTGAAAACAGGGATTTATTCATCATCCTGTGTCTTCATCCCGTTGCTTTTCTGTGAGAAAGTTTCCTTGTTACCCCCCAACAGCTTAATTTGCTTTAGATCTTGTAAAGAAAGTTCTGTCCAAAGCTTCATGGGTACCTAAAACACGGTGGGTTGGATTCTATCTGCAGTCCTGTTGATTGTTGGGTTTTTTTGGATGAAATACAAGATTTATGAGGCCTGATTCCTTTAGCCAAATCTGCTGGAAAAGCTGCCTTGCCAAGAAACCTCTCCTAGATGAGGGGGTTGCTTCTGCCAACCTTGTTATGAGGGCAAGTCGTACTGATTCCTCGATAGCCCTTTCCAAGACTGTTTGAATGCCAGTGGTTTCCCCTGAATGGGTTAAAGGATGTGGTGGGTGTTTAAGTGAGGTGGCAATGCTGGTTTGTCTTGTGTTTTATTTCAGTGACCCTTTCCCCACTCGAGCAGTGGGGAGGCAGCACCAGCTCGGGAGGAATAAGATGTAATGCTTGGGAGTCATGGAAGCCTCTGGACGGGCTTTAAATTGTAGGAGCAAAGGACTGTGTTTCTCTTTCTTTCAGAGGAAGACTTAAACATGTTTCAGTGGTGGAAGGTCTCCTTTTCTCTGTAGGATTGAATGGTTTTTTCTCTTCGAGCTCTAAAGGCAGGAACTGAGAGGTTCTTGACAAGGGGAGGGTTTGAACTGAGAGAGGGGAGATTTAGGTTAGATCTAAGAAATTCTCCCCTGCAAGGGTGGGGAGGCCCTGGTACAGGTTGCCCAGAGAAGCTGTGGCTGCCCCTGGATGCCTGGAAGTGTCCAAGGCCAGGTTGGACAGGGCTTGGAGCAACCCAGGCTAGCAGAAGGTGTCCCTGCCCATGGCAAGGGGTTGGAACTGGATGGGCTTTAAGATCCCTTCCTTCCCAAACCATTCCGTGACTCCACGATCAGAGATCTGAATGCACAGTTTACCCTGACTGATTCCTGGTGCTTATGAACACAAACAGGATTCAGCAGCGAGTTATTCTCCATCTTAAATTAAAAATTTAATTAAAACTTGAAGTGGGAACCTCGGGCTGGCACATCTCCCCTGGCTTTTTTCTTCACCTGCCTTCCTCAGCCAGAGCCCCGGAGCAGTTAATCAGTGAGACCAAAGTCAGCATGTGGAGGGCGTAGGGTTTCAGGCTCGCAGGCAATGTCTGAATGACAAGTTATCACCAGCAAATTGGAGCTGGAGGAACTTAATCACCAGTCCCTTCGAGCTCTTGTGTGCATTGAATGGCAAGATAAAGGTGCTCGTGGGGCCAGGAGGTTGGGAGAGTGCTTTGAAGTATCCACTGTGCCAGAGGACAAAAGGACAATCCAGTGGCTGCCTGCTGGAAAGACAGTGAGCAAAGAGCAGTTGTTGGGAGCTATTCAGCAAGGAAATTGTGAGCTGGGTGGGAAAAGAAAGGAGTCTGTGTGTCAGTACATCAGTGACACCGCAGTCAGGAGACTGTTGATAAATGTGTGTTTTCCTTTGCTGCATCCTGACTTGGTGCAGAGCTTTGGAAACGGGGTGCAGAGCAGGTTATGTCCCAGGCTGGTGTGCCAGGAGCATCCCTGGTGGGAGGTGGGGAGCAGGGTGCTCGTGTCTGGGGTGTCCCTCCGTGGACAGGCTGGTAAGGTGGTTAAGGGTCGGGTTTGGTGGATCTTTGGGGTTGGACTGTTGGGGTGAAGGGGAATCAATGTGTGGGTCAGGGCAATCCCAAGCACAAATCCAGGCTGGGTGGAGAATGGATGGAGAACAGCCTTGAGGAGAGGGATTTGGGAGTGTTGGTGAATGAGAAGCTCCACATACCCTGGCTGTGTGCTCTGTACCCAGAAACCAGTGGCCTGGGCTGATCCCACAGTGTGGGCAGTAGGGCATGGGGGGATTCTGCCCCTCTGCCCCCTCAGGTGGGACCCCACCTGCAGAACTGCTTCCAGCCCTGGGGAACAACATCAGAAGGATGTGGAGCTGCTGGAGGAGTCCAGAGAAGGCCACGGAGATGCTCCAAGGGCTGGAGCCCCTCTGCTCTGGAGCCAGGCTGGGAGAGCTGGGGGGGTTCACCTGGAGAAGAGAAGGCTCCAGGAAGACCTGAGAGCCCCTTGCAGGGCCTAAAGGGGCTCCAGGAGAGCTGGAGAGGGACTTGGGACAAGGGCCTGGAGTGACAGGACAAGGGGGAATGGCTTCAAACTGGCACAGGTTGCCCAGAGAAACTGTGGCTGCCTCATCCCTGGAAGTGTTCAAGACCAGGATGGACAGGGCTTGGAGCAACCTGTTCTTGTAGAAGGTGTCACTGCCGTGGCAGGGAGCGAAATGGGATGAGCTTTAAGGTCCCTTCCACCCCAGAGCCTCTGTGACGCTGATCGCTCTGAGTGTGCACTTTACCCTGCCGGATTCCTGCTGCTTACGAGCACAAACGGCATTTTCCAGTGAGTTTTCTCCAGCTCGAAGCCCTGGGCAGCCCCAGCTCTGCAGCTGCCAGTCTGCAGCATGGCAGACGGGTTTTAGTCCCGGGGAATCCATTCTGGCAAATAAACTGTCCCGAGTGCTGCCGGAGCGGCTCCGCTCGCTGCTTCGGGGTGCAGCCTCTGCTCTGGACCATCGGGATTCCCCATCCCTGGCCAGAGCTGCTCCCTCTGTCCTTGCCTGCGAGCCTGACCCTCTCCCTGTGCCTCTCCAATCCTGTCCCTCCGTGGAGGTGCAAGGGCTGGCTCATGTGACGGTGCCGGTGACGACATGCCGGGTGCGGGGGGGGGTGTGCCCAGCGCCGCTGCGGGATCGGAGTCCGGAGGAAAAGGATGCAGCAAGTGCCGCTGTGAGCCCCAGGAACATCCCCTGAGCCACGGCCATGGCACAGGCAGACCCCCAGAGGCACTCCCGAGGAGCGGCTGAGCCAGGGTGAGGAGACACTTGCAGGGAGGAAGAGGTGGCGTGAGCCAAGGGGAGCGTGTCCGTGTGTCCTGCACGCTGTGGAGGCAGCGGGCAAACTGCTGGCAGTGGCCCTGGGGCTGGGTGAAGGCGGTGGGTCAGGGTGGGTGGGCAGTGGGATTTCTGTTGTGTAATGGTCGTGCACTGCCTGCAAACCCCTGGCTTTCCCCGGATTTGCTGGAGCAGGGAAGTGGTGGCAGGGATCTGCAGGTGCCATCGCTGTCCCCTTGCTGCTGGCAGGACCGTTCCTAAACGCTGGGGCTTTGTGGGGGTGGCACCGGGCAGAGTCTGTAAGTTTAACAAGCCCTGTCTGGTTTTCCTGAGCCAGAGTCTGAAGTGGAGGATTAATTAACCTGTTCTGGGGAGGTGATCAAAACACTGAGAAATCTGTGTTTAGAGATGAGCTGTAACAGAGTTACTTTTCACTTGCTGTCTCTGGCATTAAATTCTGATTTAGAGATCTGGACATTCCCAACAGGGGGACCTGTGCAATGGCAAAGCATCACTGAGCTCATTTTCCTCCTTTATTCCTATCTGGTTATTCTAGGATCCTTGATTTGCAACCAGCTAAGGCAGGAAATATGATCTTGATAAATATTTATGGCTGTCAGCCATTTTATCATTCTGCATTACTCCTGGAAAAATATAAGGATGTTTCCTCATTGTCTTCTGTCCAATGGACAGTTGCAGTGTAGGGCTGGAGACTGCGGGATTCTGCTTTGGGAATGGAAATCCTGGGGCTGTAGGATGGGCAGGCTGGGCTGGGTGGGGATCCTGGAGAGTGGGATCAGGCTCCAAACTGCACCTGCCTGGTCTGGAGTGTGTGAGTCCCTTCTGCATGTGGGATCACATGGGCTGTGGATGTCATCACCCAGGCTGAGGATGGGATCATGGATGGGATCACACTGCCTGTGCCTGAGGGATTGAGGGGGCCATCGGGGTGTTGCTGGGGGTCCCATGACCCGCAACCCCTCTGGCATTGCGGCTTTGTGCCCTCAGGGTCTGGTTTGTGGTGCTCCATGGCAGCCCTGAGCTGGGAGAGCATTCCCAGGATAGCTCCAAGTCACTGGTCTGGGCAGTTTTTCTGGGACAGTGAGCATGGAATGCCCCGATCTCAGCTTCTTGCAGAAAATGCTTCTCAGGGTGTTCTGTTTGCTGGGTTTAACTCTCCTTTATTAATACTTTAATTTAGGACAGCTGCATCTTTAATCTTTAGGAAACAGTGCAGTGGATATGCCAAAAAAACCAATGGAATAGGCAGTGAGAGCCTGCTGTCTGCAGCACGGAGATGGGAATGGTTGGGGTACTTTAGGAGAGTTGGTCATTCCTGTAGAAGCAAAAAGAACCCCTCGGGCTGGGCTGCCTGGTTTGGGGATGGGTGTGCAGGGGAGTCACTCACCTGCTTTTCAAGGTGGATTTGGTGTTGTCTTTGGCATTGCTAGGCTTGGTGAACTCGTCATTCCCCCCAGAGCCACCTCATCCCTGGGAATGTGGCCGTGGTAGTTCCTTGTCTGGGGGGCATGAAGGCCTGGATGGATTCTGGCTTCCCACAGTGCTCTCACCAGCCATCAGTAACCACCCCTCCATCCCCAAATCTATATTCCAGCTTTCCCAGAGCACAAGGATATTAAAAATACACTGTAGTGTGAGGTGGGGGGCCCTGGAACTGGGAATTGGATGTGGATGACTGTGGTGAAAAGGTCTGGTGTGCCACAGAGTCTCCCAGGTGGGCACTGGGATGTTGTGTGTCCCCATGGAGCTGGGTCAGACCCTGCTGAGCTCAGTTCTGCCACGGGCACAGTCTCCATGTCTTTTGGTGGCCTTGGCTGTGAAGAGCTGCAGCTCTGGGCTGCAGGTGGGACTCACTGAGCTGCAGGTGACTGGGAGGAGGCCTTGGCTTGTCCCCTGTACCAGATCCCTGCTCCAGGCAGCTCCCAGGCGGGCAGGAGGAGCTCCAGGTACCTCAGTGCTCCACGGCCTCCCACCTGGCTGGCTGTTGTTATCCAGGGGATTTATTCAGGGAGGTTCTGGTCCATCAGGTTTATAGAAGAGCACTTGGAATTTCCAGTGGAGATATTTGAACAGGGAAGCCTTGATGCCAGTTTGGGTATTTCCAAGCTTTTTGCCTCAAAAATGTCATTAAAGCCAGGAATTCCTTGCAGCTCTTGCCAAACGTGCCCTGTTTGCTTCCCAGTGCAAGCTGGGGCTCATGGCCTGTGCTCTCACCATTGGGAAGAGCTCTGGAGAACTCCAGTTCACCTTCTTTTTGTCCCAGATGAAGCGAGGAGCCTTTTTAAGTGGGTTATTTTGTGGTGGTTGTCAGTTCTGTACATGACTCATCTTGTTTTCCCGTGCCTTTTTCCCTGTGAAGAGGCAGCTGTGCCAACCTGGGAGATGGGTTGGGAAGACATCACAGCTCTCTTTTCCCCTCCTGCTTTAGATGATGGGGCAGAGGGCAGCTGTTTGAATTCCTTATTTTTCCCATCTGGAGACACCTTTGCCCCCGTGATAGCTGCAACCTAAATACTCTGAGTGAAATATCAACCATTATCCTTCTGCCTGGGAGTTTTAACCCTGCTCTTCCCCAACACTTCCCAGTTTTGATTGGATATTGACTTTTGCTCTTCTGTTTTTCCCTCTGGATGACTGGAGACACTTAGTGTCTTACAGAACCATGATTTTGGGGGTGTACACCCACACTAACCATCGTTTTCCGTGGGCTGGAGCAGGTTAGGCAGGAGGTTGAGTGGTTTGGCTGAGTTCTCTCCACCAAGGGAGGCTGCAAGCCTCAGTCTGGTGTTTTCCCAGTGGTATCCCACTTGATACCACTATTTCTGCTTTCCATGCCCCACTGGATGCTTAGCTTTCCCTGTTTCCCTGCTCCCATTCATGCCCTCCTGCCCACCACGACCAGATCCACCTGGGATTCCCTTCAGCTCTCCTGAGGAGTCTCAAATATTCCCTTTCTCCTCTCCCTCTCCCCTCTGCTTACTTCAAATGGCAAAATATCCTCACGGCAAGTCCTGGATTTAGGGAAAAGTCAACATCTAGTGATGATTCACTTTGTTTTTGAACAGTCATTTCCAGGAACAGCCCCATCTCCATGTGAGCTGCTGGAGCTGGGAAGGCTGTACCTGGCACAGATCACCTGGGAAGGTGTGCCTGGGGTATTTAGCTCAGGAACATCTCAACAGCTCTTTGTTCCCACTGAAATCTGTGCTTTCCCCCCTTAATTAGTGTTTTGGGGTTTTATAAAAAAGGGGGAAACTAAGAAATGCTCAATTTTCCCCGTTCCTCCCCCACCAGGCTTTTCCACGTATAATGGAGGAGGGATGAATGGCAAAAGCACCATGATGGATTTCCTGGAGGAACCTCTTCCTGGAGTGGGCACCTATGAAGATTTTAACACTATAGACTGGGTGCGAGAGAAATCCAGGGACCGGGACAGGCACAGGGAGGTAAAAATTCCTACTGCTCCTCACTGGCACTGAGGGCAGGATAATTAACTTTGTTAATCTTAGTTCTGATTGCTGGGGTAGGGAGGCACTTCCTGGAGACACCTGGGATGAAGGGGTTACCCTTAGGATGGGAGGTGAGAGCTTCAGTTAGAGGAAAAGGAGCCTTAAATCCCCCATGTTGCAGTTTATCAGTTGCTACTTCTCTTCTGAAGACTTTTATTTATTTAAAATGTGGGTTTCAGATAGGCAAACCAGCCTGTTTTTCTGCTTTCACAACTGCAAAGGTGAAAGATACTCTTTCTGTTGGAATTTGTTTGTTTGAGAAGTGCAATTCTTCCAGAATTCTTCCAGAATCCCTTTGCACCATTGTGTAATTAAAGGAATTTGCTCAGAAAGCAAGGGGGACTTTAAATGAACTACCCATGTCCTCAGTCTGCTCCTGCCTTGCTGGCAGCACTCTTGGAGGGTGATGACTGAACTTAACTTGTCTATTTGTTTCCCAAAATATTCTTTGATTCTTTATTTTTTTTCCACTGGGCCTCACAAAACAACTTGTGTCTTTGCTAACAGGACCCAAACAGAGCACACACTCTGCTCAGGGTGTGAATAAATACAAGAAATACAGCATAATGCCCAAAAATTTGAGTGAGTGCAGACCCAGCCAAGGGGCTTTGTGTCCCTGCTGCCTCCTGCCCCAAAACTGGTCCTGTTATTGGGTTAAGGGTCCAAACCCCAAAGCCTTGTCACAGGTGTGGGTACAAAGGTGGTGCCCATCAGTGTGGCACAGTTTCCTGTCTGCAGAGGTCAGAGAATCATGGAATGGTTTGGGTTGGAAGGACCTTAAAGATCATCCAGTTCTAACCCCCTGCCATGGGCAGGGACACCTTCCACCAGCCCAGGTTGCTCCAAGCCCTGTCCAACCTGACCTTGAACAATTCCAGGGATGGGGCAGCCACAGCTTCTCTGGGCAACCTGTGCCAGGGCCTCCCCACCCTCACAGCCAGGAATATCCTTCCCAATATTGCATCTAACCCTGCCCTCTGGCAGTGGGAAGCCATTCCTCTTTGTCCTGTGACTCCAGGCCCTTGTCCAGAGTTCCTTTCCAGCTCTCTTGGAGCCCCATTAGGCACTGGAAGGGACTCTAAGGTCTCCCGGGGGAGCCTTTTCTTCTCCAGACTGGACAACCCCAGCCTGTCTTCATAGGAGAGATCAAATCAGGTCAAGGCAGAAGTTAGGGCTGGCCAAAGAGGTGTGGGGTTTGTCCAATGGAAAGAAATCTAAAGGAAGTAGTTTTGGCAGCCACCCCAAGCCCTCCTGGATTCTGTCACAGGGATCAGTGTGGCATTTGGAAAAACCCAACAGATGCTCATCCAGGCAGAAAGGATTCTTACTGCGTTTATTCCTCATTTAGTGGGCATTAGTTGTGTGCATCAATGTGCCTTTTTATCTGGGAATAATAGTGGTGAGCTGGAATGTTTCCCTTGGGAGAGGCAGCTGGGTACTCGGGGCACACAATGGCCGTTCTGTCCCCCTTTGTCCGCCTGTCAGGAGCAGTGAGACTGACAGGTCAGCTCAGCCTGGGGCATCTGGGATGGGGCTGAGTCTCACTTCCCAGTGCCACCATTGGCTGCTTCCCAGCCTGACCATTCCTCTGTGCTGGCATTAAACCTGTGACCCCCTTGTGTCCGTATCCTTGAGGTCCTGGTGCAGAGAAGCTGTGGCTGCCCCATCCCTGGAAGTGTACAAGGCCAGGTTGGATGGGGCTTGGAGCAATCTGGGATAAGGAAGGTGTCCCTGCCCATAGCAGGGGGTTGGAATGGGTGATCTTCAAGGTCCCTTCGCACCCAGCTCATTCTGGGATCCCATGACTCTTGATCCATTCTCCTACACCTCCCAACCAGAGCTGCATTTACTGCACCAGCTGTAGGAGCAGCTGCTGTCTGATGCTTTTTCTCTCCCCTCACCCCCCCAAAGTACAGTGACAGTGTCACCAAGTAGTTCTTAGAGCATTTACACCACAGTGGATCAGTGTCCTCATGGATTTTTGTTTCCTTTTGCAAACCCTTTCCCAGATCACCAACAGAAGCAAAGAGTCCACCTGGGCGCTGCTGCACAGCGTGAGCGATGCCTTCTCGGGCTGGCTGTTGATGCTCTTCATTGGGTTGTTGGCAGGTAAGAACAAACCTCCAGGGAAAACTAATTCCTGTGCTACAGCATCGGGATCAATTCCTCCACAAGCCCTGGCAGGTCCCTGGAGCAGGATTTGTCCCTGGAGTGAGGACTTGTGCTGCCACCGAGGGCTCTGCCGCTGCATTGTGGTTCACAGAGAATTATTTGTAAGTGTTTTGAGGCCCTGTTTGTGCAAAAGCAAAGTACAAAACTGAGGCTGAGAGCTGTCCTGGACACTGCTCTGGATCTGCTGCTGGTACAGAGCTCTGAAACAAATAAAAAATGTTAATTAAAGCAGAGCTGATGGAAATGCTGGGCTGGAGGAGAGTGCTGTGCTTTGTGTACGTCTGTGCCAGGCGCTCCTCGGGGGCACTGCAGAGGTTAATGCCAAGGACTGCCAGCAAGAGTTACTTCTTTTTTGGTTTTTTTTTTTTCCCACTTTACTTGGATATAAAAAGGAAGAGGTGTTTTTTGGAAGTCAGCTTCTTTCAGAGGTTGGCTGGCTGAGACCTTTTAAATGACTTAGAAGCAAACTTTGGCCCTAGGGTAGCAGGAGTAAATCCCTTGGATACAGATCTTCCCGATAGGAAGCAGCAAAGCATCTGTCACGAGGGTTGAAGTGAAATCTCCTGTTAATGGTTACCCAGGAAGGCTGCTGACCAGTTTGTCATTAACTGCTGGATTTGCTGAATGTTGATTGCAGCCTCTGAAGCTTGTGCTGCCACTTGCTCCTAAGGATCAGAGGTCCCTGTTCCTGTCCTCTGCTTTGCTCCGGGGGGTTGGGTGAGAGCAGAGCTGATCCCAGTGATCTTCGGGGATCACAGAAGTTATTAATAGAAATTGCATGAAGATTCCTCTTCTAAAATCCAAATTAACTTCTGTGCTGGCTCTGCTGGCGTTGTTTCACTTGGCACAGTTGTAACTTTCCCCTCCTTTATTTTTCTTTTTTTGATTTGGCATTGGAAATGTTTTTTTCCAAATTCAGAGTTATTCCTGTCACAGTGTCGGCGTTGTTGGTGCAGCTCCTGGATTCTGGTGACACATTTTGTCTGAGTCCTCCAGGAATGTTGCTGTGCTATATTTAATAAACAGTTTTTCAGTGTCATTGGGAAGAATTAATTGCTGAGGATGCAGGGTGGGTTTGAACACAGTCAGCCTTTGAAATATCATCAGCCGTGCTGTTCCCTCACCTGCTCTTTTCAATATATTGAAATTATTCAAAACCAAGCAAATCTGCCCCTTTAGCTCTCCACAGAAGGAATTGTAGGCAGAAATACCAGTGTTTCTCTATGTGTTGGAGGGTGAGTCAGGAACTAGTGGGGCAGGCTGTGACCTTCAGGTGTTTGAGTGTGCACAAGGTGATTATTAAACTATTTTTGGTTTTTTTTTTCCTTTAAACCAGGTTCCTTGGCAGGGCTGATCGACATCTCTGCCCACTGGATGACAGATCTGAAGGAAGGAGTGTGCTTGGCAGGGTTCTGGTTCAACCATGAGCACTGCTGCTGGAAATCCAACACCACCTTCACCGACAGAGACAAGTGTCCCGAGTGGAAGAGCTGGTCCCAGCTCATCCTCGGCTATGGAGAGGTGACTGCAGCTGGTTTTGCTGCTGGATTCCCCAGTTACCCAGCCTCTGTCATCCCAGGGAGTGATCTGGGTGTAGATGCCAGAAGTCCAAGCTCTGGGTGGTTCAGTGGTTAAACGCTCATCGTTGGGGTCTTCCAAGGGTGTCAACAAGTTACTAAATGTGTTGTCCTCAGATGGGGATATGGGGAAGCAAAACACTGCCAGTTTTACAGGTGCAATGTGTTAGTTGTGTGTCCAGGACGTGGTGCTTGGAGGGTATTTTGCCCATGAACATTTTGGGGGAATGTCACGGGCTCCAGTCCTGTGTTTGGGGCAGCTCTATGCAGTGGAGCAGCTGCTTGACTGGGACAACACTGAGCCACTTCCAAGCTGAGGTTGAACTTGATCATCCTAGAGGTCTTTTCCAGCCTAAATACTTCCGTGATTCTACTCCTGTACCTTGTTTGCTGTTTAATGAATGGCTTTTGGAGGTGGAATTGGTTCATCTCCATAACCCAGCACATGTACCTTGAAACCTCAGGCTTAGGGGAGCTCTCTCCATTTTTGGCTGATAACTCTCTGAGATGACCTGCTATTTCTCTGTGCTCACTTCAGTGCACAGGTTTGATATGGGGTCACTTGAAATGATCTGATTTGGGCGTTTTTCTCCGTGTTTTTTCAGGGGGCGTTTGCGTATATTCTCAACTACTTCATGTACGTTGTCTGGGCCTTGATGTTCTCCCTTCTTGCTGTGCTACTTGTGAAGGGGTTTGCTCCATATGCCTGTGGCTCAGGGATCCCAGAGGTGAGTGAGAATGAGAGTGGGTTGTTTTTCAGGTGGGGTAGGGGATCCACCATCCAAAACTTACACACACCTTCTATGGAATAACTTCTTCCACTTCAGGTAGTGGTTTAACGTATGGGTGTTTTTCCAAGCCATTCCTGAAACATGTCTAGTTCTAAAATCTCCGTGCAATCCCTTTAAAAATTAAGATGTTTTGGCATTTACTGCAGGAGATACTGCTTGGGTGTTTCTCCATCAGGGATAGGGGCCCTGAAGGAAGGGCTCAGGTGGCTGGTTCTGCCTTTACAAGGAGGGATATTTTTACAGACTCTTAAGTTACTTTTGATAGCTCGTGGAGGGCACTCTGAAAGCTGTAGGGAAGGGTAGGGTTGGGAATGCCCAGTAAATCAGGAGCTCTGACCAGGGCTTGAATGAAAGCCTGTAGAGCTTTGTGTGCTTGACTTCCAGATCAAAACTATCTTAAGTGGTTTCATCATTAGAGGCTACCTGGGCAAGTGGACGCTGGTCATCAAAACCATCACCCTTGTGCTGGCCGTGTCCTCGGGGCTGAGCCTGGGCAAGGAGGGGCCCCTGGTCCACGTCGCCTGCTGCTGTGGGAACATCCTGTGCCATCTCTTCACCAAGTACCGCAAGAACGAAGCCAAGCGCAGGGAGGTACGTGGAGACACCAAAGTGGGGAGGTCGTGGCTCTGTGGCTTCCCCCCGGGGGTAAACTGTTCTGTTCTGGCATGTTCTCTGTGTGCCAGTGTGTACCTTCTGCTGAACCAAACCTGGCAGAAACCACTGGGTGGGCTGGCAGGGTTTGGAGGGCTCCAGAGCACCTCCACTTATGTTACACCCTGCTGGGACACAGGGGGAATGTGAGACAGGAAAACTCGGGGTGTTCTGTGGGGTGAAATTACTGCTATTGTATTGTACTGAAGCTTTATCTGAGGTGAAATCGGTTGAAACATAAGAGGAAGTTGCCAGTGATGCCACTTCTACCCATTTGGGGCTGGGACTGTTGAAATGCTAACACTGATTTTTTTTGGAGCTACTTCTCCCTCGGGAATTGGCTCACTCCACCTTTTCCCTGCTGCCTTAAGGCAGGTCAGACCCAGCTGACCGTGCACTGGCTGGAGATAAACACGTACAAATTTAAGTGAAGGCAAACAGAAGAAAGGAGTGGTTGGGAGGGCTGAGAAGTCTGACTGCCTTTGTCCCTCCCTCAGGTGCTCTCAGCAGCCGCCGCCGCCGGCGTGTCGGTGGCTTTTGGTGCGCCCATTGGAGGAGTGCTCTTCAGCCTGGAAGAGGTAACCTTGGCTCTGGAGCTGGTTTAGTGCAGAACTGGCCCTGCTGGGTTAAAAACACAGCCCACTCCTGCCTGCCGGGCTGTGGAAAGCAGAGCCTCTGGAATACTGTATGTACAAGGCCAACCTAAAAGCTAGTCGGGGGTTCAGGTAATTCTTATGAGTGCTGGAGGGTTAATTTTGGATCATGTCTGTCCGTAGCTTTGCCATAAACTGGTTGGTTTCCCCTGGTCTGTCCATGCTCGGCATCGCTGACTGCTCACAGCCATGGCTGTGTTTTCCATATAGAATCACAGAATCACTGAGGTTGGAAAAGACCTCCAAGTCCAACCTGTGACTGATCCCTACCTTGTCAACCAGACCAGAGCACAGAGTGCCACATCCATCCCTCCAGGGATGGGGACTTCACCACCTCCCTGGGCAGCCCCTTCCAATGTTTAACAACCCTTTCAGTGAAGAAATTCCTCCTGTTGTCCAACCTGACCCTCCCCTGGCAGAGCTTGAGGCCATTTCCTCTTGTCCACTCTCCTGACAGCTCTGTCCCAGGATACTGGGGAACAAACTTCTCTGACTTATCAACCCCCTTTTCTTCCCAAGGAGCTTCTAAACCTTGATCTCTTGATCTCAGGTGTGAAAAGATCATGACTGCTTGCCTCAAGGCTTAGCTCAGGGGAGGGCCATGATGGCTTTCAGAGGAGGGCTGGAATGGATTTGCTCAGCTGAGCACTAGTTGTGGTGGCAGCAATAGCAGGTGCTGCTGTTTGGCACTTTGGACCTTGCAGAGCCACACAGTTCTCCAGAATCAGCTCATGGCTGATGTGTAACACCTTTTATTATCCGAGTGAGTCGCTTCAGGGATCACAGAGGGCACTTGCTGCAGTGGAAGTGGGGAGGCCAGGGCCCATCCCACTCATTGCAACCGCTGTTGATCGGGAGCTCCAAATCAAGCCTGGGCTGCTTGGCTGGAGAGGAGGGAATGAGCCAGCAGACATGGATCTCTGCCCTGGCTCTACTTCCTGCAGTGGGGCAGTGACAAGTGTTAAAGTGACCAAATCTGCTTTGTTGTTGCCTTCAGGTGAGTTACTACTTCCCTCTCAAGACGCTGTGGCGCTCCTTCTTCGCCGCGCTGGTCGCTGCCTTCACCCTGCGCTCCATCAACCCCTTCGGGAACAGCCGCCTCGTTCTCTTCTACGTGGAGTTTCACATGCCGTGGCACCTGCTGGAGCTGGTGCCCTTCATCCTGTTGGGAATATTTGGTGGACTCTGGGGAGCTTTCTTCATACGCAGCAACATCGCCTGGTGCCGGCGGCGCAAGACGACCCGGCTGGGCAAATACCCCGTGCTGGAGGTGTTTGTGGTCACGGCCATCACAGCCATCCTGGCCTTCCCCAACGAGTACACCAGGATGAGCACCAGCGAGCTCATTTCAGAGCTCTTCAATGACTGTGGGATTCTGGACTCGTCCAAGCTGTGCGAGTACGTGAATGATTTCAACAGCACCAAGGGGGACGACCTGCCGGACCGCGCTGCCGGCCCGGGCGTGTACACGGCCATGTGGCAGCTGGCTCTGGCCCTCATCATGAAGGTCTTCATCACCATCTTTACCTTTGGCATGAAGGTGAGGCTTGCTGTAAAGGACTCCTGGTCTTAAAGTATAATTTCCTCCCTAACCAGACATGTTTTCCCCCCAAGCTCTGCTCTAAGGTGACAGGCTGCAGTTATTGGTCTTGCCCCTTGTACCTGAGGGCAGTAGAAACCTTCCATCCTGAGTGTGAGCACCAAATGCAGTCACAAAACTGATGTCTCAGGGCTCCACATCCTGTTTTCCAGACACAGAATTGTCCTGCTTCAGGCCTTCTCAATATATATGTGGTACAGATGCAACAGCTAATTGCAAAGCAATCGATACCTTAATTTGTAAATGCTTAATCGTAGCTGTTCTTGCTCACATGGTTTGGAACTCATTTGGTGCAGCCTCTGGAGCTGCAGTTGTAGTGCCCAGGTCTGAGCTCTCCTGCATTGGGGTTCATGTGGTGGAGCTAAACACCCTAAGCTAATCCCCTTTCCCCAATCCTCAAGGATCTGCCCGGAAAGGTGACCCCACCACAGAGGTTTGGCATTGTTGTTGCCCTGAGGTGGTCGCTGACATTCCAAGGCAACCATTGAGTCTGTAAGAGAGACAGACAAGGTGTGACAAAGCTGTATGGCCACTGTGGAAACGAAAGGGGAGGGAGGGAATTCCCTGATTCAAACAACAGGTGCTTTCAGAGTCCTGGAACAGCACAACAGAGCTGATACGTGCTGGCAGTGGCTTTGCTGGGTGTCACTTGTGCTGCGTGTGCTAATTCCCTGTCACAGTGGAGTTTGAATTTCTGGCAGGGAAGAAGGATGATTCCATGCCCAGTGTGTGAATGAAGAGAGTGGGAAAATCCCATGCCTGCCATAAACATGTGGTGGTGTGGTTGGAAAGGCGTGGAGTTAGCGGCGTGAGGGTGAAGGTTGGTTATGTTCTCTTTTGAGAAGAGCTTGTCCTGTTCCACACCAACCAATTGTGTGGCTGGTTCTCCTGGTCAGAAAGGAGACAATTCAGACTCTCTTGCAGAGAATTTGGAGAATGAGGGTGCAGGAAGGGCAGAGGGGACAGGGCTTGGCGTAAGCTGGGCTAGTGGAAGGTGTTCCTGCCCGTGGCAGGGGGTGGAACTCAATGAGCTTTAAGGTCCCTTCCAACCCAAACCACTCTAGTATTCTCTGATCCTTGACAGTTTTTATGTCCCTGCTCATTGCGTGGGGGTTGGACTATAGAAGACCTTTAAAACATCGCTTCCAACTCCACAGTTCTGTGACTTTAACTCCAGCAAACCCTCTAACTGTGTCCGTTTGGGGGTTCCATCCCTCACCTGTGAAGCCTCCGGGCGCCGGTGCTCACCGACACGTTGTTCCCCCAGGTGCCCTCGGGCCTCTTCATCCCCAGCATGGCCGTGGGGGCCATCGCAGGGCGGCTGCTGGGGGTGGCCGTGGAGCAGCTGGCCTTCTACCACCACGACTGGGCCATCTTCAGTGGCTGGTGCAGCCAGGGGGCCGACTGCATCACCCCCGGCCTCTACGCCATGGTGGGCGCCGCGGCGTGTCTGGGTAAGCACAGCCCTCCCCAGGGCCGGCCCGCGGGCTGGGGCTGGCTTGGCCACGTGAAGGGGCGTTGTAGGGGTTGAGGGTTGGAACTCGGGTGATCTTAGAGGTCTTTTTCAGCTTTAATCACAGAATGGTTTGGGTTGGAAGGGACCTTAAAGATCATCTTGTTCTGCCTCTCTGTGGTGGAGGAGCTGCAGTTGTGGCAGGCCATCGAAGCTGGCTTCACCTCTGGAGCCTCAGGACACTTAGCAGAATGTGCCATGTGTTTCTCATCCTGTTGGTGTTCTTTTGCCAGCCCCAACCTGGTGCTGGACACGGCAGGCTCCGGTGGGAAGCTCCAGAGTGGGAGCCAGGACAGATGAGGCTGCCCAGGGACTTACATTTTCCTATGGGATTTTTTAAGTAAAATGTTTCAATTCATTTTACTTCCTGTTCTGGCCTTAAGTATTGTGATGCAATTCTGCTTTCAAGTGTTTTTTGGTAACACTTCTCCCTCTTGGCTGAGTTTGAGGGTTTGGGTGCACGTGATCCAACTTCAC